>NC_134412.1:80629109-80784109 GCF_038048845.1 Mixophyes fleayi
TGCCAACTCTCCCTGAATGTCAGGGAAACTCCCTGAAATAGGGGTGATCTCCCTCACTCCCTGAAGAGTCTGGCATTCTCCCTGATGCTGAGCCAGTACAAGACGTGGTTGGCTTAGCCATCTGTGGCATGATGACACAGTTCAGAAATTGTCTCCTATGTCCATGTATTGATGCCAATGGAGGTGGCCATTTTCATGGAGACCAAGATTTAATCAAAGACTGACAGGTAAGACAACATGATTTCAGTAATGGAGACAGAAATGTAAAAGACACTTCAGTCTCTAGAGATTCATTAGCTGCTTTTCTTTAACGCATAGTTGCCTACTCTCCCGGAATGTCCGAGAGACTCCCGCATTTCTGGGAGACCTCCCGGTTCTCGCCCCCGCAATACATAAGTGTCGGGGGGGCTTAATGACACAAATATTTCATCATCTTAGCCCCGCCCCCTGCTGTAATTGGCCAAAATTCTGACAATCGTTTAGAGTGCGGGCCACAAACCTCCCCCGGGATCTCCCTGAAGCCAATAGGAAAAGTTGGCAAGTATGATTAAAAATCTAGCTTCCTTCCCCCTCCCCAATGGTTATGTTTCCTTGTTTTTGAAGCTCAGCTCCACTTGGCTTTTTAAAAGGATCATAATAATCTTTGCCACTCATTTAGTTTTAATTAAAATCAGCGTTATATAGTAGAACAGAGGCACGAATGAGCGCTATTGAGGGTGAAGATTTGGAGGGGGACAGGGCAGCACCTGTTGCCATCCTTGTCTCTCCTCAAACGTCCGCCCAAGGATGACTCATTGTCTTCAGCCTTTATCCCTTCTAATCCTTTAATCCCAAATCATTTTCTTGGGTTCGTTTTATAATCTAAATGTAGATTATAAAATCAAAAATGTAGGTGAAAAGAGGTCGAAAGACAGGTTTTTGTCTGCACAATGCAAACGTCATTTTTACGGTGTGTTTGACGAGTTCCTGAGCCCAATATTGTAATTAACCTTATACTGTTGGTCACCGGGAACATCCTCAGTTTATTAGGCAATGGGATCATCAAAATGTTGAGAACTGCACATAGGGGTATATTTATCGAAGGACGGAGAGCCCCTTTGCTGACAAAAACGGATGTTTTCACCAGCGTAAACACTTGTTTTTACATTGTCCAATAGAGTGGAGTTTCTGCCTGTGATAATCTTGTTATTTCCATCAGTAGCACTTGTGGTGCTTAGTACGAGGGCAACATTTGTGAAATATTCCAGTGGTACTTGTACTGCCTCCATGCTAAAATAGAAGCATTTAGAAAAAGTTGGAATTAACCATTTTGTCAGTGCAGCGATGTTTATTTATTAAAAATTAAAATTTTTAAAAAACATTGTAAGTTGTACATTATATATAATGTTGTTCATTTGTGTGATTTTTAAAAAATACAAAATAAAAAAAACAAAAAACTTTTTTTTAAATTGTGAAACTGAAAGTCCAAATCCCGGCTCCTCTAGACTGGCCAGACGAAGCAGTTGCTCTCACCCCTCTGGACTAGTATCACTGGAGCAGATGATTAATGCTCAGCTGCCACTGTGATATTTTTTATTAAATGCAGATAAGAGGAAATTGTTTATCATCAAGATTAGTGGGAGAAATGGCATTTATTGTACGCCCTTAGATTGTACGCTCCTTCAAGCAGGGCCTCCTCTCCTCCTGTTCTCCACCACCTTAACTCTGCTCTCCAGCTCCTTGTCTCTTCCGTGAGGCCCTTCTACCCCTCTAGCTACCCCGCTGGGGCTCTCGCCTGTCATCTAGCTGTACTTTGAGCTTCCGAGTTACTGTGCTTTTTGTTAACTGTTCCGTGATGTCTCACCCTGTACTGTATTACTGTCTGTCCCTGTACGGCGCTACGGATACCTAGTGGCACCCTATAAATAAATAATAATATTAATAATAATAATAATAATAATAATAGTAATTTATCACCACATGAAGGAAGAGACACGATGTGACAAGGGGAATGGAGGCAGCAGGAAGCCACAAAAATGGCCTCATGCGCTCTTCTCTTTATACAATATCTCGTCATACCCAAAGAATATTTTTGCTTTCATAAACCAACCATATCTCATAGTTTTCAACATTCATAATTTCAATTTCCAATTCACCCAAAAAAACCACCTCCAAATATCAAAGCTATGGCTGCAAATTATAGAGCCCTGGCACTTTTTGGCCATTGAAATCTGGACTGGCCAACCAAAAACAGATTTATTGGTATACAAGATAGTTTCTTGGTATGCATTTTGGACAAATGATATGTAAATTTACCTATACTGATTCATACCTTAGCCTTACTTCATCATTCTGGGTTCAAGTTTCCTACTGCTTTGTTTCCATCTCTTCTTGAATTATTCTATTTCGCCTGCAATGTTTCTAAATTTTAACTCATTTTGGCTTATTAAATAGCACAGTGAAAAGAGCAGGGATGTAATATAGCCCATAGCAACCAATCAGATATCAGCTCTAACTAGTCTTACCCCACTCGACTGCTAAATGTTGCTATCTGATTGGTCGCCATAGGTTTCGGTGAAGCACTGCTCTTACTACAATACTATAAATATGCTATGTCTGTTTTACGTATATCCAGATAAGATATATCACACGGCACAGAATAATCCCCATGTAACAGGAAAGACCAGCAGAGAAGCAGTTATCGTCTACCTGAGGGAAGCCTGTGAAAGTAAATAATATTTTTTGTTTGATGTGTATAATATGCATGTTGTGTAGCATCGTTATCTTCACAGGGACAGCCATCACTAGCTGCCAGAAGAGTCACTCACGCACTTTACTGGAGTTTATATTTGAAATTCATTAGAATTTGGGTGACTCAAGGGTCACAAGTACACCAAGTGAAAAAAAGGGACATACATTTTAAAATTCTAATTATTATTATATATATTTACAGAGGATATGTATTCATACACATAAACATACATGCACTCGCGCACACGCATGCACACACACACACACACAGACACTTGTCAAATGCCAGGCACTGGTCAGAATCTAACCGATGACTCCAGTTGTGAGGCAGCAATGCTAACCACTATGCCGCCAAGCTGCCCTGGCCCTTTCCAGTGTTATTACGTTGCTGGGCTTAAGTATCGTTATGAAAACATTATGTTCTTTTGGGGCCAGCATTGCACATTGGACCCTTTTTTTATTAAAGAAGTCCCCACTGCTCCAAAAAAAAAGAAAATGGATCCTTAGATGGGCAC
Organism: Mixophyes fleayi; assembly: GCF_038048845.1. Lineage (NCBI taxonomy): Eukaryota > Metazoa > Chordata > Amphibia > Anura > Limnodynastidae > Mixophyes > Mixophyes fleayi. The sequence goes on from NC_134412.1 coordinate 80,632,355, forward strand.
CAGCTACTCATGTTTGGGAACGAGCAGGCCCTTTTAGGAAGCCTTTATCAAGAGTTGGAATTGATTAGGAGCCAGTGACATCATCAAAGTCCTTATAGTGGTGAACTAACATTAGCTACATTCTCATACATATTGTGCGTGCATGTGACGAGTGCATTTTACTGTTAACCCGAGCTACGGCTTGTCAGGGAGATTGACGTACAATCACGTGTAGTCTGACACATTCTACTTTCTTGTTGTTCTATGTTTGACAAAATAGAGCCGGTTGTTTTTGTTGTGTGTTCTACACATACTTGCCAACTTTTAAATGTTGGCCTCTGGGAGAAACTGGGGAGAGGTGGGCGTGTGTGGATGGGGCTTGGTGAATCGCAACATCCCCGCGCACAATGCAATGACGCAAACGAGTGATTTTACAGCGAGGGGTGGGCCAAAATGATGCGATTCCTCGAGAATTGCATCATGGAGACTCCAAATCCCGCCCACTTCACTAGGAAGTGGTCAGATGTGGGAGGAAGTCCTACTCTTCTGGGAGTCCCAGAAATTTGGGAGTCTCCCGCACATTCCGGGAGAGTAGGCGACTATGATAAATTTCAATGGATGGAATATAGCCAATTGTAAGTGTCAGTAAAGTTTTTCCACAGCAATTTATTAGGTCTTGATACTCTCTTTAAATTATCAAATGACAAAAAACAACAAAGAGGCTTCCAAATGAACAGAACCGTGTCTACAGATTTATTATTTGCCTGTTCTAAGAGGAGCAAAGATGCTTTGGATGAGCTGTTTTGTCAGATTTTAATAGACTGTGTTGTGTGACAGCCAGCCCTGGGGAGCTGAAGATAGCAGATGTTGTATACTGACCCCTATCACTGCCATCAGTGGCGCGGTATCAACATCCAGCATGGAGCCAGCTCACTACAGCCATACAGGCGAGAGCCGCGCATCGTTACCCATGTCTGTGCAGCCAGGCGAGCTTCATTACACTGACGGGTTGGATTGTGACCACAGAACCTCTGTTTGAACAGGGGAGGAAGTCAGAAATGAACCAACTGTACTGAAGATTCAGCACTTTCTCTCATGGCAGCTGGATTACGACAAACATGTCTGATTTGTTTTGATAAGAAGGATAAATCATTAGAATGGGCTGAAAGGACATTGTTTAGATTGACTGCTGGGGCTGACACTTTTTACTGATTCATTTAGTGAAAAATGCTGAGATATTTTGTCTATGTCTAAAAACAAACAATTTATTATGCTGCACATTCATGGATATAGTTGAATTTTACTGATTCATGTATATTTATGTAACCCAGTGGCGAACTTCATCATGTTGTAGACTATTGCTGAGCTGAGATTTATCTCTAGGAGAATAGTGGTGGCCTCCTGTCGTTCAGGAAACACTTATCCCAGAATCCTTTGCATGTCTCTAATGGTTCATTCCTCTGCTTCTTGTGTTGAAAGCAGCTGATTGGGTTGGCATTTATACTATGACACTGTACTCTGGGAAACACTATGCTGCTGCTTTGTTACAATAAGTACAGTGACAAAACTACAGATACTGCGGGGGGTAAAGCTACTAGGGGCCCCAGAGTTAAAAGGGGCCCTACAATGACGGCCCACCCTCTGGAAGCCACAGCGCATGCTTATAAGAGCAGATCGGGAGCCACTTCTGAACATGCACGTGTCCAGCGCTTAAGCAGTGAAGCTTTTCTGAGAGCAGAATGAGGGTGGATTGGTATCCCTGCCCCCCCCCAAATCTTATTATGTTCTGTAATACCCTGCAAATCACAGATATATTACTATATGCACTCATTCAGAAAATTATAGTTTCCCAGAGTGCCTCTGGGAAGTTAAAGGCAAATTGTTTTGGCCATTTTTGGATGGACAGACTGCAAACTACAGCCCAGGCTACTCTCTAGAACACAAGAATTTACTATAAGGATTCAGGAGATTCTTGGGAAAAAGGGGAGGATCCAAAAACAGACTGGCTAGTGAGAGAAGTTATGTGTGTGACTGCTGGCTGACATAATGAAGGATCTTCCCACCAAGAGCCACTGAATACTATGGCTGAATTGTTGTCCTGAGGGATGTTTGCAGCCAGCCCAGAAAGAGCACTTTTGCCATGTAGGAAAAGACCTAACTTGCCACTGCCCATGAGATGTCAGCAGGACTCATATGAAGACAGATAAGTTTTGTTTGCTTTGCTATGTTCAAGTTATTTAAGTGAGACTTCAAACTATACTATTAAAACCTCTGACTGGGACTTTAATATTGCTATTGAGAGGTGTTATAGCACTGGCTAAAGGAAGAGTTTATTCCAGCCAAATCTGCTGTATTTAAACTTATCTGCAAGCTGACTGAAACTGCCTAACATGGATACTGATGAGAGAATTGCAAGTTGTTAAACCCTTGATAAAGTCCACAGGACGAAACGCGTTGGAGCCGTACACTCCTTCTGAATCCAACTTTGTTGTTTACCAACGTATTGTCAAGTATTCTCGATGTAAGTGCACTATTACCGATGTAATAAACTGCCTTGAGATACTTCACCATGTAGTTTCTTAATTTTTACCCACACTACGTTCGACGCATGTGCGGCTGCAAGTGCGACATAGGACCCGGTACATCACCTGCCACGTCATCAACGCAGCGCCTGCACGCTCACCACACTGACCAACGAATCTGCGTACCTAGCAACCAGTACACTGTTTCCACAGCGGACCGCACGCCTTCACTGTCACCGCACCCAGCTGACTTCAGACACACATCAGCGGACGGCGGTACCTGACAGCAGATCATCCCGCAGGACCTCCATTCATGCGCGCTTCCTAGCGCTACAAGGTAATTGCATAATCACCTCATTCATGATATTGAACCATCCACAGTTGCATTACTGCTACGGATTTCGTCACCTCATTGTGTAATCTGTGGTACACAGAAGACTGTTACATACATATTTTTGTTCTCGTAATCTCTCCAGATACTTTTGTGCTTCATTTGCATCATCTGCTTCTTTTGTGCTTCATCTGCATCATCTGCATCTATTGTGTTATTTGCATTCTCCTGAACTCATTTATATCATCACAGGATCACATAATATTGCCATTTACCCCCACTACCACCACAAGATATACTCCAGTTACCCACGGGCTGCAATACACCCTACTACTGATACCAGTATTTGAGCGCATTTGGACTATCCAATATAAACCCTACAGTTGCTGGGAGAGAGTTGCTTAGTCCATTAGATGGATTACTAAGTGGACACTGTCCTTTACACATTATGCAGAATTGTTGTTGTTTACAGAGCTCAGGAGTCATGCATGCATCAAGGTGACTATTGATTTCAACCTGTACAACTAAACAAGTTTCATGTGTCAGCTGACACTTCGCTTAAACCTGTGGATTATAATCCCCCCCCATGGGATCTGTATATTATTAACTAGAAAGCATCAAATCTGAACCAGCTGGATCATTCATTGTTGCATCTCTCTTTGTATTGTGTTGATTTATGTTTGCATTTTGTTGAACCAAGATTCCTAAAATGTTATTTATTTTGTGACTTGTTGAATAACATTGCATGTTGATGGAACCGTGCTATTGCTTTGCTACACTTCCACTACTTATCTGCTGCTGTGGTAAAGCCTTATGCCACAAGAAAAGAGAATAAACCCACAGGTTTATGTAGTTTTAGCCCTGTGTTCCTTGTTTTATTCCAACACTACTGGGGGGCTCAAATTCTCTATTTTCTACCATATAAATGCACACAATTGGGTTAATTATGTCAGAAGCCAATTAAACTAACAGTATGTCTTTGGACTGTGCACCAGAGAAAACCCACACAAAAAAAACAGGGAAAACACATACACAGAAATGGTTCTGGTCAGAATTGAACTCATGACTCCAGTGCTGGGAGACTGCAATGCTGACCTATCTGCTATTGTGCTTCATTCCATTGGAATTGAGATGGTATTGGGAAAATATAAACATGCATAGAAGACATGATCTTTATGTGCTCATTTAAAATAAAACCAGCTTACAAATACAGGATGTATTTTATTTTAGCAAGTAAAAATAGCGCATGGTAACTAAAACTGCAATAAGATATTTGTGAACCAGCAGGGAATGTCAGTGCTGCTGAGAGGGGAACGTATAGCCTCAGGTCTTTCTTATTAATATGCTCTGTGTCTGCAGAGGTTCAGGCTGATGACGGACGGTCAGCCAATCATGCTGGACAACTTTGCATATTTAATGCTGTATTCCCATTAAGAAGAAATGTTCTTTACTCTCTGTGAAATCTTTGGTTAAGCTTATTATATTTTTAAGATAGCGATTGTAATAAGGAATTATTATATTGTAACACAGAAATTCCACAATAAATTAAATTTGTTTATATATGAAAATAATAATATTATGATTATATGCCATATAATTACCTTTTTACGACTAAAAAGACTTTTCCATCATTTGTATTTTCTCAGGTTGATTTAGTTATGTATATGTTATCCTGATGCAAAATTACTATTGATATGTAGTATATGGCAGCCTACATCACACTAGGAAAATTTACTATGCCAAAAATAGGGGCTTGTACCATAGTAATCATGGCTCTTGGCCAGTATGAGCAAACATCTGATTGGATGCTATGGCATGGTTGCCATAGCATCCAACTAGCCTAATTTTCAGGTGTTAAAGGTTTGTCCTTGAATTTTTTTGTCCTTGGAACTTTGTCCTTGGAAAAGGTATTGGTATTGGCCAGCTAAGCAATACAATACCTCTATCTTTGTCTATTAGATGTTAGTCTTATCACCTAATATTAATCCCTAGGCTTTAAATATCAATAGTGATTTAAAGGAGTATTTAAAATGCAAAAAATAAATAAATTAAGATGCTATGTGGCCACACACCTGAAGCCAGGCTATCAAAAAGACTGCCAACACCTGCTACAACAGTGTGGTGGCTTAATGGTTAGCAACTCTGCCTTGCAACACTGGGGTCATGAGTTCAATTCCCAACCATGGCTTTATCTGTGTGAAGTTTTGTATGTTCACCCCGTGTTTGTGTGTGTTTCATCCCATGCAAACACATACTTGTAGGTTGATTGGCTGCTATTAAATTGCCCTTAGTCTCTCTCTGTCTGTGTATGTTAGGTAATTTAAACAGTAAGCTCCAATGGGGTGGGGGCTAATGTGAGTTCTCTGTACAGCTCTGTGGAATTAGTGGCGCTATATAAATAGCTGATAATGATGCTCAACAGAACAATAATAACTCCTAGGGCAGGGTTTCCCAAACCCAGTCCTCAGGGCTCCCCAACAGTGCAGGTTTTCTGGATCACATGTGACATAATTAGGACCACCTGTGGATCTGTTACAATGTGTCAGTCAGTAATGAATACACCTGTGCTCCAGCAAGGAGATATGGAAAACCTGCACTGTTGGGGAGCCCTGAGGACTGGATTTGGGAAACCCTGTCCTAGGGGGTAAACGCTTCTGGCGAGTTTGAAAAGTGGAGATGATTCTAGTTATCATTTATTTAGTACAGTCTACAAAATTACAGCTAGAATCTGATTGGTTGCTATAGGCAACATCACAACTTTTAAAAGCTGCCAGAAACTCGCAGCTTGATACATTTACATTTACCCCCTTTTTCTTTTAAATGTCACGGTGTAAAGAATAACAATGAGCTGTAACCCACAGCAACCAAAAGATATCCGCTTTCAGAGTAATATATTCAGACTAGCGGAAGCCGATAAATGATTAGTTGTTATTGGTTAAAGTTTGTGTATCCTTATTACAGCCAAGACAGATTAGAAGATTTTCTATAAAATTAACTCTTCTGCTTTTTCAAAATATACCGCAGTGCTTTTGCAAGGGATGATGTCAAAGTTACAGTTTGCAGGCTGGAGCTGGAGGTATGATATTAGGGATGGTGGCACGGACGGGGGATGTGTTTAATGTTAAGTAAGATTCTCTACAGAAAACAGGGTTTGCTGAGCCAATTTGCCATTTATTCTCTTGTCAGGATGGATCATACAGCTTCTGCAGTAGTTTCAGCAATCACACCAAAAATATTTACAAAGTCCCATAGCCCTAACACTGGCTAAACAGTTCATCCCCTAACTGGACATTTGCTGACATCAGTAGCCCCACTCACAGCACAAGTCCAGCTATTTAAGCTTTTCCCCAAAGCACTACACTAGCTGTTAATTAATTATTTAGACCCAGGTGCTCCACCTGTGTCTGTGCTGTGTGTGTGTGAAAGTGTGCAGACCTAATCCTGTCTGTAGTGTCAGCCTGTAGGTTCTCAGGAAAACTGCTAGTCTTCCCTTTACTAGTGTGTGGCAAACTGCCCCTAATGCCACTATATATATATATATATATATATATATATATATATATATATATATATATTTTACTTCAATACATTTTTACTGAGATTTTCAAAATTAAATGGGGTACAGAAAAAAAGAAAAGGGGACAAGTACAATTGAAGGAACAAACAAAAGGGAAGAAAGGGGGGTGGGGAAACCCCACGCAGGGGGGGGGGGGGGGAAGTCACTCAAATGAAACAGCGATCTTATAACATGCACATTACTTTGAACAGCAAAAATAAGATATACACATTGGTCTTTCTTATAGTACACCAAATGGGGACACATTAAAACCTAGGTAGCTCAAATAACACACAGGCAGAACCTATTCATTAAGCTGGGGTTCCTCTATGAGGGCTGCTGGAGAGGGAGAGGGTGAAAGATTTGAGGCTACCCGTGCTCTACCGGAGCCCTCTGTGACATATTCGTGCCAGCTAAACCATTTGAAAGATGGATTGGAGGCGGATGACGTATAGGGCACATCTGTTGTCTCCATCTCAAAACTATACTGGATTTTAGACACAACCTTAGTGATGCTGGGGGGAGCAGGGGACTTCCAGTTCTGAGCTATTGCGGCTAGGTATGTGACCTAATACATAGCGCTTATAGCTAGGGATCACAGGCTGGTATATGTGTAGGAGGGCTACCCCCGGGTCAAGAGTGATAGAAACTCGCAGGACCTCCGAGATCAAAGCGGATACCTCGCCCCAGAACGCCTGAATCACCGGGCATGTCCAAAAGACATGATAAACATCTGCAATCTGACCACATTCTCGCCAGCAGAATTTAGACTGACTTGGCCATATCTTATGAAGGCGATCCGGGGTGAGATAGAGCCGATTGAGGAGCTTATATATATATTTTTTTTTTTGAGGGGGAGCCCAGTAACAACACTTTGAAGGTGCCCCAATGTTTCTATGGAGGGAGACGCTCCCATCACTTATCAACCTTTAAGATTCTAGCTGTCATTTATTTAGTACATTCTACACAATGACAGCTAGAATATGATTGGTTGCTATAGGCAACATCACTACTTTTAAAAGCTGCCGGAAACTTGCAGCTTGATACATTTACCCCCTAGAGTTTTCTTTTAAATGTCACGATGTAAAGAATAACAATGAGCTGTAACCCACGGCAACCAAAAGATATCAGCTTTCAGAGTATATATAGTCAGACTAGCGGAAGCCGATAAATGATTAGTTGTTATTGGTTAAAGTTTGTGTATCCTAATTACATTATTTTATCAAATAAACTTGAGATCAATATTCCATAAAAAAAGCTAGAAAATTGGTTTGAAACTACTAGTAGTAATTTTGAATAAAGCAGGTCTGAGTCATTATGGAAAGTAAGGCAAAAAAAAGGAGTAAATCTTCTCCGGGACAAACCATGTTACAATACAAGGGGTGCAAGTTAGTTTATTATTTTGCACGTAAAGAAAATAGTGGCTGCTTTTTCATGTAGGAAACAAATACTTGATAGCTTTATTTTTATACTGAAATTTAAAGGTGATCTAGGACATGCCCTACCCCAACTATAAATCTGTCCCCACATTTTAAATGTACCTCCCCCTCCAATGCAAAATGGTTTTGCCCAGGTGCAAAGTTACTCCATTTTTATGCTTTGCTCTCCTTAATGAGCTTTGGTTTGCTCTAAAAAATAGACATTTGCGATAGATATTGTTTTCTACATGATTTTCCAGTATAACAGCCCTCTCGGTTTGTAGAACATGAAGTAGGAACGGACATAGCTCTTCTAAAAGAACGAACATTCCAATCAAACGTCTCCGTCGAGGGTGTGATATATTTATTAAATGGAACGATATTCTTCCACAGATTTCTGCAGGGAATCATTTGCCGTCCATTCATCTGCCGCTTTTGTGATTGCATTAACATATGGAGTAATTTTTCTGACATGTAGGTCATTTTGTAAGATGAGCCTTTGAGTTACAGTGAAAGCCAGGTTGTATCTTTGACAGAGAAGGACGACGTGACTTATTAACATTTTTACAATTAGTGAATTTTATTAGTGGCTTCTTGCTGCGTTCCAGGGGAGATCGAGGCATAAATACATTTGGAAAGCCCCATAGGAAAGATTAGGGAAATTAGACTGACTGAAGTTGGAGTGTAAAAAATTGTTATTGATACATTCGCTCTGTACTTTAGATGCCTTGGGATTAGAAGGGACATTTCCTTGTGTAGCAAAAAAGAATATTTCATCCTATTGTCCTCTTGAACTTGAAATTGCTGCACTTCTAATACAGACAGTTTAATTTTAAAGGGATAAAATTGGTATAGATGTGTCTGTGTGATCCGTGAAAGTTTAAGGATAGGGCAGAGAGGGCAATTGCTCTTGGCCCTCACCACTTCCAGGTACAGAATTCACACTTCATCCAGTACAAATTCCATGTTTTTAGAAAAGCATTTGATGATTTGCTATTTTTTTTATTGGTAGTCATAGGCAAACTGAGGGGGGTTTACTAGTGCCTGGAAACCCCCTCAAAGCCTGGGGCACTGTATAATTGAGGTGGCTGGACCCTGCCTCCGCTTCACACGGCTCTGCTTGAAAAGGAAGAGCTGCGTGCACCTAACAGTAGTGCAGGCAGTATTGCCCATGTATATCACTGGGATAGGAAGAGTTGGAGAGCAGCCAAGCACTGTCTAATATTATAGCCACGCCCCCATGCATGCTGGTCACGCCCACTAGCGTCGTGGTGTGGAAACCACCCCTCTACAAATCCTGCGTTTGCTCCTGGTAGTAGAGTTTCATATTGTACATCTCAGTGATGGAACTACTAGCAGAGCAGTCCAGGGGGTAAATGTATTAAGGTCCGATATCTGCAAATTGACGATGTTCGATGACTTTGCAGGCAAAATTTAAAATGGCAATGTGCTTAAAGGCAAGTTAGAACTTCTGGTGCTTGCGTAGTGAAGTTCTGTTTGGCTTTCAGCTCCAAAACTCCAGAGAAGATGGACAAGCATTGCCGACACTGCCCCTAACTTTTGCTATGGGGCTCGGTGATTGAGTGTTATACCCAGTGGTGGTAATACAAAGGGAGCAGACGGGGACTATTCTATGAGGCCTGGAGGTGAGGAGAGACCGGCAATACCAGGTTTCACCTTCCTCTGTGGCCCCTGCACCGCATAGCAAACTTTGGGTAGTGGCTATATGATATCGCTCTACCCTTCAAAAGAGTAGAGTGGATAATGTGTGGAGGCCCAGGAGGCTAGACAGTGCATTGCTGCTATTCAAACATCTCATGTTTCCATGCTATTCCCCCATAGTTCTGGTATTTTGTGCCATTGAAATGCAGAGGACATGGGTATATTCTAAGCCCAGAGCAAATGCATGGTTCAGACACTGTAATTTGGTATGTTATAGCGCACTATAGTGGAACCTAATCACAACACTAAGTAAATGTATTGGTTTTGGTGAGGACTGGTTCATAGCTGCCTACTCTCCCAGATTGTCCGGGAGACTCCCAGATTATTGACAGACCTCCCGGACTCCCCGGAAAGTAGCCAATTCTCCCTCAAGGCCACTCATCTTTCTGCAAAGTGGGCGAGGACATGTCAAAATGATTCAATGGCATCATCAAGCCCAGCCACCTGAGTGATCAGGTGGCATAACGATGCAATTTGTGGTATCCAACATTTTGTCCCGCCCACTTAATGATGCAAAATGAAGTCGATTTATTAAAACCTTCTAAAAAGGAAAAGTGGAGGTGTTGCCTATAGCAACCAATCAGATTCTACCTATCATTTATCTAGTATATTCTACAAGACCATAGCTAGAATACGATTGGTTGCTATGGGCAACTCCTCCACTTTTCCTTTTTGAAAGGTTTAGTAAATCTACCACCAAGTCCCAAATATTCTGAAGACTCAATAAGAAAACCTCTACGGTATACATCCTAATACCATTAATAAAAAGTGGTGTATTCATGAAAAAAACCAAAACATTAAGTCTTAGTTCCTGTTTAGACATTCCAATATTTTTTTCCTCCTCTTCACAAACTAGCTTTCTAGACAGACAGAAATGCGCTAATTATTTTCAGAACAACGGGCACAAAACAATGTTTACATACAGTTTTCTCTCGTTTTATGTTTACTTGTAATATATGTTTGAAGTGAAAATTGAAATTATTTAAACAAAAGGAATTCTTTCCCATCATTAGAATTTCCTGTGGAATAGCTGGATATTCCGTATGGTTAGTTTCTAAAACTCAGGAGACAAAACACATGTCAGGAAGTGGTCGGAAAACATATTCCATAAACTCTGTTCCCAGGACTTGGACATTTTTAGCTCCAAATGGCATAGGGTCTCATTTTTCACAGTTAATAAAAGTGTATGTTGAGAAATTCTTTTCTTTAAAAAAAAAAAGAAAAAAGGAATAGCCGTGCTCTATAGGATTCCATGGCCACAGCTTGTCCTGATTCTCTAATTTGCACACACATTCCATTTTTAAAGATAATTCCGTGAGAAATCACACGTATCACCCACAGAGCTAGGGAATGAGGGCTTCTCTTTGATTTTGACCCTGGATTAATCTATGTACCTGTGTTTCTATATGGGGACTATTTATTATTGAGAGAAAAGCCCTTTCTACAGCAAAATGTGTTTTCACAGGAGATAAGACTTCTCCCTATATGTCATGATACATATCTATCCCCATGACCTTATCTATCATGGGATTACTCTTGGTAAAAGCTTCCCCATTTAACATGTACCATGACAGTACAAGTACCGTGTAGTCCTCCTATTGCTATCGCCATCTCAGGATGATTTTAGCAGTGAGAAATGATTGGAAAAAAATTGCTTTATCAATTTATTGAAATAAAGCATTTTTCAACTGGAGTTCCACACAATTATTTATATTTATCACATTTTGGGGGAGAAAGTTGGGACTTCCAGTTCTACTGCCCATAACCGGCCAACAGAAGGAGCCAGACTGGCTGGAAAAGCAGTAAGACTTGTATTACCGCTGAAAGTTAGTATCGACAGGAAACTGAGTATCCATCAGCTGCCAGCAAACTTTTCTCGTTAAATGGGCAGCATGGTGGCTTAGTGGTTAGCACTTCTGCCTTACAGCGCTGGGGTCATGAGTTCAATTCCCATCCAAGACCTTATCTGTGTGGAGTTTGTATGTTCTCCCCGTGTTTGTGTGGGTTTCCTCTGGGTGCTCTGGTTTCCTCCCACACTCCAAAAACATACTAGTAGGTTAATTGGCTGCTATCAAAAAATTGACACTAGTCTGTCTCTCTCTTTCTGTTTGTCTGTCTGTGTGTATGTTGGGGAATTTAGACTGTAAGCATCAATGGGGCAGGGACTGATGTGAATGAGTTCTCTGTACAGCGCTGCGGAATCAGTGGCGCTATATATAAATAAATGATGATGATGATGAATTGCGGTACAACAAGATTTTCTAAACAATGAATTACCGCCGATGGATAGTATATAGGGACCTTTGTTTTAATACTGCCCAATTGTACAGTGCTAATCCTCTTGTTTTATACTATCAGTGCTACCAAGCATTCTATATATTTTCTACTGGGCGTTTTTTAAAGATGTATGGGTGGAAGATTATCTCCAAATGGGAAAGTGGAAGCAACATCTAGATGAGAAGGAGAATAAGGAATTGTAGGTTTGGGAGTCAGGAACTTGTTCCAAAATTGATTCATTTGCAATTTGGAGATTTAATGACTTCCTTTTTTGCTTTGTATTCACGGATAAAATTGAAAATAATGGTAAATTTATTGACTCTTTATCTATGAGTAATATTTAAGTATAACGCCTAAACCTCCCAAAATGGCATTAGTACCTTACCTATGTTTTTTTAAATAAATCTGTCTCAACAGACCTGTGTTATCTTCACAGATGCTGAAAGTGCTCATACAAACTTCTGTAACTTTACATCAATGTAGTTAACACATTTTGCAGTCAGAAAGCCCATCCTGAGTCATTAAGCAAAAAAAGGAGTAAGTTTGCAACTTGGCAAAACCATGTTGCATTGGAGGGGGAGGTACATTTAAAATGTGGGGACAGATTTATAGTTGAGGTAGGGCATGTCCTAGATCAACTTTACATTTCAGTGTAAAAATAAAGCTATCACGTATTTGTGTCCTACATAAAAAAAACAGCCAGTAATTAACTTATGTGCAAAATAATAAACTAATTTGCACCCCTTGCATTGTAACATGGTTTGTCCAGGATCAAATTTACTTCTTTATTTTTGCCTTACTCTCCTTAATGACTCAGGCCCAATAAGTTTCCAGGGAAGGTCAAAAACAAATACAATTTATGTATTTTAGAAATAGCAATGAAGTTTGATATCTTTGGTCCAGAGGACCCTTGTAATACAGCAATATTGATGACAGCAAATAATTTCTAACGATAACTATCCAACCTTCCATTATCACCATTTATTTATATAGCGCCACTAATTCCGCAGTGCTGTACAGAGCACTCACTCACATCGGTCCCTGCCCCATTGGAGCTTACACATACTTGCCTACTCAACTGGAATTTCGGGGAGTCTTCCGGGAAGAGTAGGCCTCCACCTGGAGCGTTGTTGATGCAAATTTACGTCATTAAGCACCAACCCCTGATAGACAACGCCACTAATTTGGCCATTTCCTAGCACAGGGTGGGGCCATGCCTCTAATACATATGTCACATGACATCCCTTCAATAGTTGGCAAGTATGAGCTTACAGTTTAAATTCCCTAACATGCACTCACAGACCAAGAGAGACAAAGGTCAATTTAATAGCTGCCAATTAACCTACTGGTATATATTTGGAATGTGGGAGGAAGCCGACGGAAACATGGGAGAACAACAAGCCAAGGTCAGGAATCGAACTCATGACCCAAGTATTGTGAGGCAGAAGTGCTAACCACTGAGCCACCGTGCTACCCATGTCTCTGTTACTGTTACTTAGCATACAAATATTAAGTTATTTGTGGAATTTGTAACCTGATCTCATATTGACTGTACACATTACCCCAGCAGTCACTGATTTGTGTGCATGTTTACAATAACCCCACTGTGGGAGTTATGGACTACTTTATGTACTCTGTTTACACATCAATGTAGTGGACATCCCAGTGTGGAGTTTGCAAACTATATATTCAGCCATTGCAGGCAATACCCAAGGGTATATTTAAGTATCATGGATTAACTTGGATCATATTAAAGTGTGAATCAAGAATCAAATTAAACTTAAATTATAATTTTAAATGTTTGCATGTTGCCGCAATAAAGATGATGAATATTTCATGAAGCACATTATTATGAATTATATATAGGGTGATAATTGAACGCCTCTGATAGACTGGGAATTTTAGTGTGAGGTTAGTTCTTTTAATATGCATTGAAGAGTTTGTATTTATGTGATACATGTAGTGTTTATTTGGTGGTGCAGACATTCATTATCTAAATATTAAATAATATAAAATAGGAACGTGCTTATGTATTTAGCAGTTTCTTTGGATTCTAGATCCGTATTTTTAGAAATAAAACTATATTGTTTTATGTTTTAAGTTTCAGAGGAAGAGATATCCACAATTCGGTACAGACTTTTAAATGTTTACAATTTGATATGACTATAAAAGTCAATCATACTAATAAAAATCCACAATCCACAATCCTCTATGGCCAGAGAGGTTGTAGGCTCTTCATGATTAGGCCATGCACTACAGTGGAACGAATTAACCTGCTTGTTTTAAAATATCCATACACTTCCTTGCAAGAGTTTTGATTGGCTGTGACTCCTGAGTCAGATTTAAACATTATTTTATTTGCAAAATGCAATTGTTATAGTTAAACTGTTGAGGGATTCTAACACCAGTATAGCTATAGCTTTTGTTAGCTTCACTTGTAACTTTATATCATATACATTTCCGACCATGGATGTGGTAAGGTTTTTGGAAGACTTAAAAAGTCCCCTTACTCTTAGTAAGTACCAGAAAGGCAGGGAGACATTGCTGGGATGACCTCTTTTTCCAAAAACTATATTCTGCATTAGCTAGTCACTGCCGTCTTTAGAATTTCGGAGAGTTTTCCAGAGAGCAGACCGCCCTCCAGCGTCCGCACATTACCCTTGTAAAATAGACGGGATGGGGTATTGATAATATGACTCATTGTGAATTGTGTCATTGTGGCCCTTTCTCTGATGCATTTCACGGAATTATACAGAGGGAGGTTGCAAGCACCAGCATAATCATGGTTGCCATGGTTGGAGAGCCACAAGTGCCATGTCCTGACACCCACACCTGCCAGCTGTCAGATTTCATTTTATTTGCAGACCCCTACTCCCTACAGAATCCAGCCCTGTGCTGACCAGCCAGGGGCTGTGTGTCATTAAGGCAGTGGGGCCCCACGCCTCGGCATTTTCAAAGCGTTGGGCAAAAAGATTTTTGTGTCAGTAGGATGTGTCGGCATTTGTTCCCTTGTAAATTCGTAGCCCAACCCGTCGCACGTACCTTACAGCAACAAATGCTCTAGGAATAAAAATAAACTAAATAGGAAAGTGTTAAAACTATTAGGGACTAAGAGGGTATTATATAACTACAAGTAAAGATAGAAATTGGAAAACGAATTGCTAAAGAAACTAAAGCTAATCCTAAAATATCTTTCAAGTACATAATGCCAGGAGCCTCAGCGGCCGCGGGCACCGCCGCAACTCTCTTTCTTCCACCTGGCCGTCTCCATGACGACTGGGACGTCATTTCCTTTTACTCGACCCTGACCGTTGCCAAGGCAACGTCCGGACGCCGAGTTTGCTGATCGGTGCGGCCCGGCAAGTACAGTTTTCTCTGTCAGAATACCTGCTCCTGTGCTGTGTTTGGTGAAAACCCTTTCGGATTGATTACTGTGTATGACCCCTGCCTGTACCTTGGACCTTTGCCTGCTTGACTGTGACCCTGACCCGTTTGCCTGTACCTTGGACCCCACTGTGTTGCTTGTGACCCTGACCTTTGGCGTGTTATCGGACCATTCTACTTGCTAGTGACCCCTGACCTCGGCTTTCGTCTGACCATCCGCTGCCATCTACTCTGTCTCCTGGCCTGTAGCTGCGATTTAATATAACGAACCTACACTGCTCTGTGAATCACAAAGGTAAAATGTGTCGTCAAATCCAGTCTGGCTTGGTTGACTCAGAGGAGACTACCGTCTCTGCCAGATTTTCTTCCCTGCTCAAACTTTCACCTGGATTGGCGCAAGTGCTTATTTGAACTTATGGCAGGGGTGGGGACTGGTTTTAGGTCTGCATGAAATGCTCATGCTGATCCCTCTCCATCTCTCCCGTTTGACTGGACAGTATGGGTTACATATCCTGTTGTGCTGATCAGAAGAATGTGTCTGCAGCTCTGTTCGTGGAAGTCTTCATGGACTTGGTTATTTTGTGAACCTGCAAAAAGCAGAAGGACATTGGGCTTGGTCTCTGCTCCTGTAGCAGATTAGTGAATACTGTGGCTCAGGGATCGGGAAAGGGTTCCAAGAAAACTGGTGAATATAGCTTATTTCGGGTAGGTTTGTTCAGTAGGTACCAGGTACCCTCAGCCAGCACATAAGTCTGCCTTTTGGCTGACCAGCTAGTGCTGAGTGGGCAGAAGAGTTGCATTTAAATCCAGTGTCCTCACACCAGTCCTTTCCTGGTAACATACAATCATTTCAGTTATTTCAGGTATATTATTCAGCTCAATAACATTGATATAAAGTAATGTAAAATAGTTTATTTAACTGCAAGCTTCCTAGTGCCATACCTTTGAAAACCCAAACTCTGAACTTGGGGTTCTCTGTGGATAAGATAGGGAACAGTCCTTGGAGGAAACACAAGTTCCCAACATTTATAATATCCATCATCTCAACTCATTTCTTTGCTTTCACTGCAGTAAAAAAAGACCTGTTACTATTGGTTCAGAGTATTTCATAAACTAGACAGTAAGAATATAATGTAAAAAGAAAGCCACCCCCCCCCATTGCCCTGGCAGAGCACCCAACACAAAGTGTGCCTAGTGTGTCAATTACTCACTTGGTAGCGCTCTGCATTTCCACTACCAATCGGCTACATGTCAATGCTCTCAATGCTTCTCACCCACCTAGAACAAAAGGGTCCTAAAATTTGTTTGTGAGGTCCCCCGATTGTTAGACATTCAATACATTCTGTTGTGAATAAACGTGTCTGGGCTCCTAGAGCATTGGTACAGTGACACTTGAGGTCCCTGCTGAAAAAGAAAATTGGTTGGGCAACACTCGTCTAATCTAAGGCACCTTGAGCGCTGATGAGCCACAGGGGGTGGTGCTCAAGTCAAAACTATTTCCAGTGGAGTGACTACATTCCAGCCAGGCTGATTAACATGCCAACTCCTCATTTGGTTACATCTATGGTAGGGAGGGGGATTTCTATTTGCATTCTTTTTTAATTACAATCAAATCCATTTAACAACTTCTACCCCAATAACGGTATGGTTCCCTTTGATATAATCCAGTTACGGACATTTGAGAAAACTCAGATGTTTGCTTTAATTTTGTAAACTGTGCAAGATGATTAAGTCATTACAGAATGTGATTGGTTGCTATGAGTTACTGCACTCTTTTTATGCACAAATTATCATAATATTTCCCCAATGTCTACTGACCAAGGGCTTGGAAGGCTAAAATAAATGCTGTTTTATTTCCAGTAAAATTTTCTCTCTAACTGCATTTTTATGTTCTTTATGCAGTACGTTAATTTTGATTATATTTCTGCAATTTCAAAACAAATTTGGCATTTAAACACTGTTTGTATATTCATACATATTTCTGTATGAATTAAATTAAATGTTCTGATTATATTAACTTTAGACTGCTGTCTCTTTATGAGCAATGTCCTTGGACCACAGTTCATTCTAGAAATATAGTATTTGTACGGTGCGGAGGCTGTGTGAGTTTAGAGTTATATTTAACCTTGTCCATTCCACCTTGATACTGTACATTCTTACTCAGCCTTACGTAGGGAAGTCTCTGCAGGAAGTGATAGAAAATAACAACAGATGGATTTTGGTAAAGGCCTTGAAGTGGATCGCTTATCTACAGAGAGGAGGCAGCCATTTTGGAACTAGTGACAAGCAATATGCCTACACACAGAATGAACGTCACCCAAACACATGCCAAATTTTTCTATGACCCCAACTCTTGTCTTGCTTCCCTTAGTTCTCTAAATGCTTGTTTGCAACCTAAGGATTTATGCACTTGGGTACAATGCACTCTATACTTTTGTCCCTGGGACGCTCTAATTGTGCCAGGTGCATAAGTTAATCTGACATCCCTATTGTGTGTGTGTGTATATATATATATATATATATATATATATATATATATATATATATATATATATTGTTTGCTGTGTGTACAGTATGTAGGTATGTAGTATTTGTAGATTAGTATATACATAAAATATCAATAATTTGATGAAGGATAAGTGGTCACAGTGGGCCGGTATAAAACTATATGTTATACCGCCACTTCTGAGTTTAACTCACCACTTGGTGGTAAGTTGTCACAATCAAGTTTTTTTTCCAATGCAGAAGACACAGTGGCTGAGCTATTTACATAGGCTTCAATGCATTTTTGGGCTCCAGAAAAATGTCTGCCACTTGTATAACTTAGGCAGTAAAAGAGACACACTGTGAAATAAAAGTTCATTCACCTGATGCCAGACTTATCGATCATGGAAGTTGGGTAAGTCTCTCTTCCGACTGCTTCCCGGCATTGCTGGCAGTGAATCTTGGCGCGACCAAGGAATGAGGAAAAGAAGAAAAAGGTAGAGGAGTGTGAAGAAGGAAGAGGACAGATGACAGATCTCCATGCCACTGGCAATGTCGGGAACAAGGCTGTGGGCACACATTTGGTCAGCTGTTAGAATGGTTAAAAGGCGTCATTACTTTAATTGTAGGTCCTCTATTACATTTATATTTTGGGGCACAATTTATTCGGGTTTGCAGCCATTCTACTATGCTCAGAGCCTAGGCAAAGATGGACACTTTAATTCAGACACTAGGCCTGTGGAGACGATTTAGGTGTCAGGCCTGCTATTCAGATAGGAAGTTAGTCCCTGTTTATTGAGATACCACGCCTGGTCTGACACCTCCATTTTTGGTCCTCATTGTCCTGCCCAAAGCCCCAGCGGCCATCTTGCAGTGGTCAGAGACCTGCCATTATCCCTGTGTCCTGCATTTCTGCATCCTGTCAGGAACCCATTAAATGTAGGCCAGGGGAGGTTCCTTATCCTTTGTGTCTTTGTATTTTGTGTAATGAGTGTGTGAAGCATTTTGTATTCTCTTGTTGTCTTGTAATTGCTGTGCATAGCTGTTCTTTCCTATCCACTCTGTAGTGCATTATAGTGAGTAGAGTGCCGTGTGGGGAGGTGTTTGATTTTGTTTGCCACCACAGCCGCTGAAAGAGAGTGCGTAGCGAGCAAAGAAAACGAACGGACTGGTTAGTAGTCCCTGTCTGACATACGGAGAGGCAGCTATGTAATAAAAACATATAATTCCCTGTTCCTCTCTGTTGCACCATACTGGCTCCTCTTCTCCAGGGTGAGAATTCCAAAGCTGATCGTCTCCATGGTTACTACGGAACTCAAGCTCAGATGTGGCAGGTCTGAGCATTCTATTTGTGGCGGGTAGAGTGCTCTGAAGCCACTGCAAATAATATCACTGTTACAAACACTGCTCCAATATATTAGCTTACACTATATGGATAACAATACCTTTTAGGAGCACTGAAACAAAAATGTTATTTTAAAACCAGTAAATGTTTCATGTGGGGGATATTTTATTTTACCCTAATAAAGATGTAGATATATAGAGTAATTAGTCTATGCATAAAACTCGTGGTTCCATTTATTTATAAGAAAAATTGGAGATATAGGCATTTTTATACCGTACTCTTAGTTTATTGCCACCAACTTTTAGCAGGAAAACTTGATAAATGTAGATGGAATTGAACAATGTTGGATTCAAAGTTAATTCCTTAGAGACCGGGGCTTTGAAATTGAACTAAATTCAGAGATACATTTCATTTTTTTCACAGAGAGGGAAGTAAAGTGTATTTAAACCCTCTGGAGTATACGAACGAGGAACAGTGTAGGACAACTAATAACTACACTTAGTGCTTCCTTCTACACGTGTATCATTGGCAATTTGGACAATACTCTAAGAAGCACACAGAGAATTTGTACAGAAAGTGGAATTTTCTACACAACGTCAAAGATAGAGAAAGCTGCAAATGACATTTATATATGGAAATGCTTTACCATTCAGTTATGCGATTAGTCACGATAAGTTGTGGTATACCATATTACGTGGAGATGGATCAATAGTGGATGAATTACTCAACACGTTCTGTACTGAATTATAAATTGCAAAAATCTAGTGTTTAGTCTAAGGTCAGTTTTGCAGTTCTGCAAAAAAATGTGAGCACGATAAAAAGGGCTACAGACATATACAACCAAGTACTCTGCAGTCAGTATCAGGACCAAAACAGAACGCTACTACTACACTAGCAAACGCAAGTAACAGTGACAGTGAGTGAAGAATGGTTTTTATAGTTAGACCTGTTTACATGTGTTTTACAAGTCTTAAACACGTTAGTAAAACACATATAATAATCCAAAATAATAATAATAATAATAATAATAATAGTAATACATGACAGTGGGTATCAGCCTTTACCGGGGTAGTCATAGTGCTCACAATGTCACCTGCCAACAAATAAATTAATTGCTCATCATGCGTTATTATTTTTGTTCACATCCCCAATTTCCTATTCATTTTATATTTGTAGTAGTAATATACCTAATTTGTAAATAACATGCAAGCTTAAAAGGCAGCATATCAAAAATAATAAACTAACCCGCAGGTAGGATTTAGAGATGAAAAGCAGCAAGGGTCCCATAGATTGTAAGCTTGCGAGCAGGGGCCTTCTTACCTCTTTGTTCGTTTTACCCAGTTTGTTTATTAGTTTACTATGTTTGTCCCCAATTGTAAAGCGCTATGGAATATGTTGGCACGATATAAATAAATGATGATGATGATGATGATGATGATGAAGGGTGACAGGCTGCCTCCTGTTTCGTTATCGCACCATTATTTTCTTTAGCTTAAGTTCCCGTCTGTCATTTTTAATGCAATGTCTCTTATTTTCTAATTGGGTATGGAGGTATGGGTATATATGGGAACATGGGAACACGTTCTGTAGCATAATATAAATCCATGTTCTATTAATTACATTTTTTACACTGATGTGACATTATGGACGTTGACGTGTTGGATGGCAATGAGGGAGGAACAGCAATCACGGTGGTTTTGGGGGTGGGGATTATATCCGGACCTTTCCTGGATTCACAAATCTCATTCGTCTATACGTATAGGATCTCTTATAAGGAAGCCTGTTAGCCAGAAAGTTGGAAAAAACAACCAACGTTTAAACATCAATTGCTGCTGATAAGTGATATTGCCACACAAAGGCTTCCTGGGTGCTTAGTCCTAAGAGAAGACGAGAAGACACCATATCAATACCCAACACAAGTCCATTCAGGTGTCAGTGGTACATTATTCAAAAGACGTGTAGATGCTTATTGGTGGATCTGCCACCAAAACCGCCTTATATCGGGGCATTCCCACATACAATGAGAAAACGGAGCCTTAGGAGCATAACATTTTGGGCACGTACCAGAATCAGATAAACCCACAATGTGTCGACGGTGCTGGGATAAAACAGTAACCTGGGGGAAAAGGTCAGTCCACTAAGACAGACCCGAGTAACTTTCCATAGAATCAAACCTCCTTTGTAAAACTTTTTATAATGAACACTAATTGCTCCACGACATTACATAGGCTTAGAAACTAACATGTCTATATCGTTAGGCCAGTCTCGAAGAGAAAAATGCTTAAGAACACAAGAAACATAATGTTGAACCCATCAGCAATTCTTAAGGGGACTTAATAATTTCACACAGAACTTCCGTTCCTGCATGTTGAGAGAACTTAGCAGGCAGGGGAGGACTGGCAATCTTTGGTCCATGGAAAAAGCAGAGGTAAGTGAACCTTGATACTGCAGCACCACTGGCATGTCTACATGGGCTAGACTATTATAGGGCGGGATGCAGAGTTAGGTTGTCATGGTGGGCCAGCAGCTGTGTGTGGCCGGATTATCCTGGTTATGACTGTTTGCTCTCCTGAAGCCTTGTAGCGACATTTATGGTAAAACTGCTGTCATGGAACAATGACATCAAGGGAAACATTCTCTTAGTATTTGTAAAACAAGTACAGGGGAACAGTTAGCAGACAACCCTCCATGCTAAACCGACAAACTCTTATCCTCGACGGTGGTTTAGTGGTTAGCACTTCTGCCTTACAGCACTGGGGTCATGAGTTCTATTACCGATCATGTCCTTATCTGTGTAGAGTGTGTATGTTCTCCCCGTGTTTGCGTGGGTTTCCTCTGGGTGCTCCGGTTTCCTCCCACATTCCAAAAACATACTAGTAGGTTAATTGGCTACTATCAAATTGACCCCCGTCTCTCTCTGTCTGTCTGTGTGCTAAGGAATTTAGACTGTAAGCTCCAATGGGGCAGGGACTGATGTGAGTGAGTTCTCTGTACAGCGCTGCGGAATTAGTAGCGCTATATAAATAGCTGATGATGATAGTTGCTGGATTCGACAAGCTGGATTTGACCCTCCAGTTCCTCACTGGAGATGTCAGATATCTTTGGAGCCCTCAGTTCTGCTTTGTCCTCTGTAGACTGTAGTGCAATCTCGCATTGACAATGCATTAGAACCTCAAGCAAGGAAATGTAAATTTTCCCAAAACAATCCGATATAACTGTTCTTGCTTCTAACATACTGGTAATATAATAATCACATTTACCTTACGTAAATGTCTCAGGACTATGATGTTGTGGTTTTTGCGGCTTAGATACAGCAAGTCGTATTTGTTGTATTAATTTTGGCCTGGAAGTCTGCCAAGGTGCATATTTGTACCAGGAACACAACCAACGAATCATCTGAAATCTTATTCTTTCATCGTTATTAGTGTTCTGAAATGTCCTTTAAATATCAGAAGATTGCCAAGCTTGTGGTCTGTGTATTTTATGGTCAGGACAATGTTATGGCTCTAAAGCTAAAGACATTTTCAAAGCACAATGTACGTACTTATATTTGTTTGTTAATCTACATATTAAATTACAGTGGAGGAAAACTGCTCATTGTAGCCTGGAATATTTGTTTGTTTGTGTTTTTTTTACATCCATTTGTACTTCTGCTGGGAGTGGGGGAGTTGGAGTGGTGGGGTACACATAATCAACATAAAAATCTATAATTATTTTTAATTACTGGTAGATCACATTTCAGTTCTTTATGAGGCAGAAATATAAAAGAGAGGGAATTGTCTATACGGGCTGAGGAAGGTACAGCAGATCAAGAGGTATATTTATTAAACTGCGGGTTTGAAAAATTGGAGATGTTGCCTACAGCAACCAATCAGATTCTAGTTTTCATTTATTTAGTACATTCTCCAAATGACAGCTAGAATCTGATTGGTTGCTATAGGCAACATCTCCACTTTTTCATACCCGCAGTTTAGTAAATATTATTGTGCTGCCTCTCGATTCTCCAGGTACACCTAATAAGTACCGCTACATGTTGAGTTGCATGGACGCTGAGGCTGGGCCTGATTAAGGTTTAGGCCGCCCTAGGCTAATGCGCTTGTAGCGCCCCCTCACCTTCCACACCAGGCTAATACGCACTAAGTAAACAAGAACTGGTTCTTAATTTGAAAAATGGCTTCCTTCACCCCCCACCAAATTTTATGTTCCTGTTTTTTTTTTAAACTCAGCTCCTCTTGGATTTTTAAAAGAGTCAAGGCAATCTTTGTGACTCATTTTATTTTCATTAAAATAAGAATTGAGGCGTGAACAAGCATTACTTAGGGTGAAGATGTGGAGGTGAAGCGGGAGGGGACAGTCACTCCTGCGCATGTCACCATTCTGGTCTCTCCTACTGGCTAATCCTCAAGCGCCTGCCCAAGGATGACTTAATTGTAAAGCGCTATGGAATTTACTGGTGCTATTTAAATAAATATTTGTGTTGATGATCATGACTCATTGTCATCATCCTTTACCATGGGAATTCATCTGGATTAAATCCTTACTACTTTTTTTATTTCATATTTTCATTTCACTTTGCAGAACAACTATTCTCTTATATTTTAACATGAATCCCAGTTTATACCTCTCGCTGTCACAATTTTGCACCCCCCAAAATATTGTGCCCCCCAAAAGTCTTGTGCCCTAGGCTTCAGCCTAGTTAGCCTATTGGATAATCAGGCTCTGTATTGAGGGTAAATTACATTGATGATCACTAACTTTTACATCTCTATAACATGTAGGATAGGAGTGAAACATAGGAGTTAGGTTAAAAAAAACTCCAAAAAACCAGGATATCAACTTGGCATGACCGGTCTGGACAGAACTCAGAAGAATCCTGGGAATTACATCTTCACCTTCTATAATATGAAACAGAAAGTTATGTTTTAGAGGCGGAAGGGGCATCAGTTGATTCAATTTGTCCACTGGAACATGTGATCTTCATGTGGTTTACAAAGATTTCTGATTGGTTCATAAAAACCAAGAATTGAGAGTAAAGTAAGAAACTGTTTTGTCGCAGCGGGATAGCGTATTTTTAATGACAGGATAATGCAGCTTATTTCCTTAGCAGTAAATAATCTTGAGGGTCACAAATAACAAGACTCTAATTAACAGCATGTAAGCCAGCCCTCACGAAGATATGCAGAATGTGCTAGAACATAACAGTGGTGAATTACCATAGAGACTGATAACTATTTAATTGAATGTTTTCTTTCACGTTTGTAGTCTGATAATATCTGTCTTATCTCATTCATTCCATGCACGGTGTATGCACTTTATTATAATATACAGAAAGATGAAACGGCTGTGTGTTGTTAGCATCAGCGGAGACATTACACAGAATTCCTCATATATGACACATCTTGTATAGACAAGCCAATGGAAGTGTCTTCACAATTCTTTGCACTCTGCTGCCACCTGCTGTTTCATTGCATTGGTACAAACATTTTTTTTTTTAACTTTAAAGTCCTATGTCTAACGTGGTAAAGGCTGCCTATAACAGGTTAAGGTTCCTCTGTATTAAAACTAACCCTCCGGTTTTGTAAAATGTTTAAGGAAATGGCCTTCAAGAGTTGAGTTGAATAGTTGAATATGTTGTATAAAATGTACTTTATAATGAGATAATGCACATCATACCGTAAAATATAGGAATATTAGAAAATATAAAAATAATAGAACCATATAAAAGGACAAGACCACAAGCCGAGTGCTGTTATACAAGTCATTGAACTCCAAGGGGACTTCTAATATGATTTTTAATTTTACAGTTGGGTTGCATTATTCCTTATGATAAACACAATTTAATTTGAAACAGAGAAAAATGCTTGTGTCATGTCCAGATATGTCATACTTGCCTACTCTCCCGGAATTCGTGGAGTCCTCCTGGACTCCAGGAAGAGTAGGCAAACCTCCTGGATTCGCCGAAATTCACAGTATTGAATGGCAGGGGAGGGGCTTAATCGCAACATTAAGCCCCGCCTCCACTATTCAATGCCGCAAATTTCAGCATTTTATAGTGGGGGAGGGGCTATGGTGCAGCGATGACGTGACCACGCCCCCTCCTACCCCCTGTCACGTGACTTCTCCCCTGGGATCTCCCGGGGGGATGGGAGTTTTGAAAGTTGGCATGTATGAGATATGTTTTATCTTCCCTGGATATGAGGATTACCTTATACAAGCATCTTGTCATGCGACACAATCACGGAACACTTCAACAATGGGTCATGTGACACAAATGACATCACTGCTCTGCAAATATAAGGATGTATTTTACTGGGTAGATGAAATATATTTATGACACTTGCGTATTGGACAAGTATATAAAACGTCATGGTTTATTTAATTAAAAAACACATATAGTTTTGATAATATTTAGAAATGTGTCATTATGCTCCTTAACCGTTATCTGCGTGTCTTTATCAGTATGCAGTTAGCCGCTCTTCTTGTGATCCTTATGAAGAGATTTATTTTTTTGGCCTCGAGGCCACAGAGCAGCATAATAGGACACAATATAATCAAAGAAATAATAAAATTACAATTATACCTCCTCTTTTACTAGAATACATTGCAGTGTTTATTTTTATTTTATCTCTAAGTATGTTTGGATAGTAGTCTTTCTTTAACTTTTATTATGCAGATTGTTTTTACTGACTAGTTAGTGTACAATACAGAATCATCATCATCATCATCATCATTTATTTATATAGCGCCAACATGTTCCGTAGCGCTTTACAATTGCCTGGTGGAGAGGGAGGATGCCATTCAGAGCCAAGTCTCCACGGATGGCAATATTTTGACTAAACCTCACCCATCTCCCCACTAAGCCCCCAACCCTTTTGAGGACTGCGAATCGGGACGTCCAACCAAAATAGGGACAGTTGGGAGGTATGCAATGGGACTTTAGTGCAGAGAGGAAACTAAATGTTAGAACAGGCTGTTTCAGCTTTTTGTCCCATTATGAACTCTGCTGTCAGAGTTCCGTCAGGGAGAGAAAGTGGAGCTGTTATCAGCCAATGGGTTGGTAGCAGTACTGTGATCTGGACTTTCATAATACATTTATTAATTATGGGAGCAGTTATTTATTTATAGGGGCGCCAATATTAATGTATGTCTAAAAATCTGCCTTTTTTTCAAGCAGTCTTGCCTAAACTGTATATGGTTTAGGGGTTTGCAAACGGCTACATATAGGATACGTTATGAGTTTCCACCCTCCAAACTGCAGGTTGATAAATCCTTCGAATTAGAATTGAAAAACGTATGCGATGTGTGGCGGATTGCAAACCGCACATAAAAACACTGCTTAGTAAATCTCCAGTAAATAGGGCTAGAAATATAGACAGCCAGGATCAATATTGTGAGTAAGGGTAACACAGTCCATCATTTAGGGAGCGAGAGCAGGGCACTGTCCTCTCACTCTGTTCTCCACTCTCTGCCATCAGGCTACTGTCCCCAATATTCCACTGAGACTGCACTAACAGAAGTGATCAATGATCTACTTACAGTAAAGTCTAAGGGTCATTTCTCCATCCTCATCCTCCTGGACCTCTCTGCTGCTTTAGACACTGTTGATCTCCCTCTTCTCCTACATATCCTTCACTCCATTGGCCTAAGTGACACAGATCTTTCCTGATTTACTTCCTACCAATTGAACAGCTCCTTTAGTGTCTCTACCTCTGGCACATCCTCCCCTCTATCCCAACTATCTGTTGAGTCCACCAAGGTCTATTCTTGGTCCTCTGCTTTTCTCACTTTACACCTCTTCTCTTGGGCATATCACTTGCTCATTTGGTCTCTAGTATCACCTGTACGCTGACAATACCCAAATCTACCTCTCCTCCCCTGATCTCTCCCCTTCTATACTATTTTATGTAACTGTTTCTCTGCTATCTCCACAAGGATGTCCCAACGCTAACTAAAGCTTCCCTCCTTCCAGCGTCACCACCTCCTCTTAAATGTCAATCACCGTTGATTCCTTCAGTCTCCCAAGCCTGCTGCCTGAGTGTCGCTCTTGACTTGGTCCTCTGATTTATTCCTCACGCCAGAATATCTCACAGTTCCATAGCCTCCACTTTAGGAGTATTGCCAGAATACATTCTTTCTTACAAGATGCTACCAAAACTCTTATTGATTGTCTCACATCCTCTCCCGTCTTGACTACTGCAACCTATCTGGTAATTCCCTCACCCATCTATCCCCACTTCAATCCATCTTAAATGTCCCAGCTGTTACGATTCAATGCAGGAATACAGCTAAGGAGCCACCAATATGGTGAAAACACACAATGTTTATTTGCTGAAGAGTACAACCCAGAAGGTGTAATAATGAGCTTGCAGGTAAATGCAGATGTAAATACCAGGAACACGGCTGATGCAGGTAAGCAGGTGATATGGAGAGATCCCAAGCAGCAGGTAACCCAGAAGCACAGCAGAAAGGAAGCAACAACAATAACCAGCAATGTATGCTGGGAGTGACAGGTATACATAGGAAAACACCCAGGTGCCAGGGATAATAGAGCAGCAAGGATAACTCCTACAGGACAAGAAGCAGGCACAATAGCAGCACCTCTGGTGATCATAGGTACTGCTGCTAACACATAAATGAAACACAAATAATAAAGTTCAATAGTCCAGGAGGCAGGAGCTGCCAATATAAAGCAGCAAGCTGTACGCACCACTTTGCAAATCCATACATTGACTCTCCTTGTCCTCCGAAATCCAATTTAACTACTCACTTTACCTACAAAGCATTTAACATCACCACCTCTCAAATTTCATATAGAAATATTGTCCCTCTGGCCCTCTTGGATCTACTTCTGACCTGGTAACCACCTCTCAGTCTCACCTACAAGACTTCTCATGTGCTGTAACCCACTTATGGAATTCCCTACCACATCCGAATAGACTCCACTCAGACTTACAAATCTTTGTTGATAATAATAAGGCAAAACAATAGCGAATGGAGTGGCAAGGTACCCTTAGATCTAGTCAAGGAATGCTCAAGGCTGCTGCAAGCAGAGGATGGGGCTTAGGTAGTGTTGCAGGAATACGTACAGACTGTATCTTAGGCAAGTGTATGCCATGCAGGCAAGCAGGAATTCCAGAACCAACAGCTGTTCAGTCAAGACTCTACTAGAGCCATGGCAGAACGGTAGTACAACCAGTAACTGCTGCCATCTAGTGGCAGCAGAACAGAATGTAGATTCCTGGTACTTGGCCAGCTCTTACTATAATTATATATATTTATATTATAAAGAGTCAAATGAGCAGTAAAAAAAATAAAAGATGTAGTTAATTATGTGGCTGCTCCAAATATAATAGTATATAGTATTTTGAAGTGGTGTTTTTTTATGTTAATACAAATCTCACTCTGAATTGATGTACAATGCTGCATAGCAGTGCACAGTCACAATGCTTTTTTTCAAGGTGATTTTGACTAGGTTCTGACTGAGCAGCTTTTTGTTGCTATTCCTTATCTCTTACTCTTTGTTTGATACCTGTTTTGAAGTGGGCGGAGATTGAACAGCCTGTAGCCAATCAGATCATGAAAAAGTTTCACAGCAGCAGGAGAAGTGTCTGCTGATCTTATGTGAGTCTGTGACCTGTCTGCTCGTGTGATTATGCTCCCCACTACCGCAGAGTGATTGTGATAATGCACCTGCTTAGGAAACAAGTTCACACATCTAACTTGTTAAGGATAGTCTTTGTATTCTAAATATAAGTAAGTATACCGTGTCCCTTTGAAGGTTCCATTTCTATGTCACTATAAAGTGACATAGAAATGGAAAATAAAAAAATAATAATAATCATTAATGACTATATTTGCCATTACGTGCAACAGCAAGAGGGGAAAATCAGTATTGCTGCGACATTTAAGATGGATTGAAGTGGGGATAGATGGGTGAGGGAAATACCAGAAAGTAGGAGGTTGCAGTAGTCAAGATGGGAGAGGATGTGAGACAATCAATAAGAGTGAAGCTTGCCTTGGACTCACACTATGTTTTTGAGGTTGTCATTTCTCTATCGATCTGCACATGCCCAGAAAAGATCATACGCCTGATAACGCAGCAATGTCCAATTCATGTTCAAGCGCAATGGACACTTACTACTTACTACAACCTACAATTTCAGGGGCTTAAGGGGCAGAGGAAGGGGCGTATGCACATAGTCAATGTACAGTAAGAGCGTGCCAAGGACGTCTGATTCAAGCTTTGGGCATCTCTCAGACACATGATTTTCAGTTGTATCACTTGCACCAGCTACAGGTCAGGTGTAAGTGCCGAGTGATAGTGATAACGGTTGTGTATGCATGCTATAACATGTGTTTGCAATCAGGGGCATCTGTAAAAATGCATTTTATGTACAGTAGACATTAATAACATCCTAATAAATGTATTTTATGGGGGGTGAAATGAAAGAAAATTATTTTTAAATTTTTTTAATGTTTTGTTATTAAAGACTATATTTTTAACAGGTGACATTAATTGAATAGTTTTTTTTTCTGTGCGTTTTTTGGGACTTTATATTCCACATATGCATTGGACCTATCCTACAGTGTATTGTCTGTTAGAGCAGAGTACACCTAGACCTGAGTTCATCAATAAACATATCTATACATTTGCTCCTTGTTGAATAGGGACATGCGTATGCCAGATTTATGTGGGTTTTAAAAAACTTTACAATACATTTGTTTAGACTTAATGAATCAGGCCCACAATCTATAGGTCCTGCAGCTGTCACTGTAACATCAGGAACATGTATTTGTGGACTGGGTATTTTTATAGGACTGTACATACATCTTTGTGATCAAATGCGAAGAGTAACACATTTTGCACAGGATGATGGGTGGACCTAGATAAATGACGTTGTGATGAGGCTTTAATATCATTGCAAGGATATATCGGTCTATGCACCTGACTTGCCAAAATAAGATTTTGTTTTGGAGGACGACATACTCAAGTAATCTGGAAGGAGAACAGATTGTGCATGCTTGAAGATGTTAATACATTTTTGGGGCAACGTAGGGGTTCTTTTTTGCCAGTGGACCTAAGATAGGAATCTGTCAGGATCTGTCTTAGTTTCTACTACAGCATTGCATCAGCATGTTGATTTGTATGGACAGCTCCTGCTTCTGAAACTATATTAGACTTTATGCTATTGTATGTGCCTTGCAGTACCCCTGTTCACCAGAGGTGCTGCTACTAATCCTTGCCTCTTTCACTAGCAGGGGTTAACCTGCTGCACTAGCTAATCATCTGCACCTGTTCTCTCATTATTTATACCTGCCTCTTCCAGTTACCTTTGCTGGTCATTTATGTTGCTGTTCCTGATATTGTTGTGCTCATTTGTTGCTCCTGTTATTCCTCCTGTTCCCTGGGACTACTACAAGCTGCTTGCCGACAACTGCATCAGCCATATTCCTTGTTGTTACCTCTTCGCAGCCTCTTCCAAAGATCCATTGTTCTGTGTCTGCAATACTTGCAGGGCCTGATTAAGGGTTCTGGCCGCCCTAGGCTAATACGGCCGCAGCGCCCCCCCCCCCCCCCCTCCTCCGAATATATAGGTGTATAGGAACACTCCTGAATATGAATGTTCAGGTGTATTCTCCAGCATTCAAATTTAGACAGATTGTGCCATTGTCTCTTACCTGTTCTTGCTCTTCTCTCTTGCAATTTTGTTATCCTCTCGCTGGCTTCTGGAAAGTTGGCGTCCTGTTTTGAAAATGCAAAAATGTATTATAATGCAAACCCTGAATGATTAGGCCCTTTAGTTAAAACAAAACACTCCATTATGGCCAGCTAAAAGTACCCCATTGGACAGGCATATATAAGCAATATCTGAATATTTGTTGTCAATCAAATACAAACCTCTACCAGCCCCATCTCACTAATATTTAGTATTCTAGTTATTGCTGAGACCACCCATGTGACCACCACACAATCATGAGATTCTGCCCCCCAAAGCTGCTCTATTTTTTAAATACTCCCTGCAGCCATTTTCCTTAACCACAACCCCGCCCCCCACAGCCATTTTCCTTAACCCCTGCTGCAGCCATTTTCTTTACCTCCCACCCTGCATCCATCCCCCTTGCAGCTATTTTCCTTACCTCCACTCTGTAGCTATCTCCCCCCATCACATCAAAACTCCCCCAGTCACATATATCAGCACCCCTCCTCTGCCCTCCTTCATACATATCAACCTCTCTCCCTCCCTATATATTTTCATGGCAGCCCCCCCCCTCCCACCCTATAGATTTGTATGACAGTCCCCCTCTCCCTCCCTATACATATGCATGACAGTCCCCCCTCTCCCTCCCTATAGATATGCAGGGTAGTCCCCCCCCTCCCTATAGATATGCAGGGCAGTTCCCCCCTCCCTATAGATATGCAGGGCAGTTCCCCCCCCTCCCTATAGATATGCAGGGCAGTTTCCCCCCCTCCCTATAGATATGCAGGGCAGTTCCCCCCCTCCCTATAGATATGCAGGGCAGTTCCCCCCTCCCTATAGATATGCAGGGCAGTTCCCTTCTTCACTTACCTGTAGTTGTGCCAGTGTCGCTCCTCTCCTCAGATCAGCAGATAGGAAGTGAAGACGTCCTGCTTCCTGTCTGCTGCACAGCAACAGGCAGCCTGGCGATTGGCTGTGTGTTGCTAACCACTGACCACCAATGCTTTTGATCGTCGAGCAGCAGGTAGCAATTCCAATTAACAAGCCGAGGTCAAGGGTCACAAGCAGACAGGAAGATCGGTAGACAGGCCAGAGGTCAGGGTCACGAGATACACAAGCAAAGTTCAAATCCAGGCAAAGGGTCATACACGGGTAATCAGCAGAAAGTTCAATAGGCAGAAACAAGGCACAGAGCAGGTCAGCAGACTGGAACAGAAGCTATAACCGGCAATGAGGCAGCAGACCTCACTGCCTTAAATACTGAAGCAGACCAATGAGAGCCCAGCTCTCCAATTGCACACAGGCTGTCCCAATTAGCCCGCAGGCTTGCCCCGCTGTTGCGCACGCGCCCGGCTGCCCTGTAATGCCGGGACGCGGCGCTGGACAGAAGAGCGTCTGGCCGTTGCTACGGCAACGGTCGGCGAGCCCCCGGAAGTGACGTCCCGGTCGCCATAGCGATGGCCGGGATGGAGGTAGGAGAGTTGCGGCAGCTGGGCACCGCCGCGGCTCGTAACAGTAGCTATAAATAAACCTCACATAAGATAGTGTCCCTAAGACCTCTGGCTGTTATACCAAAAGAGTATAACAAAAAACACACACAATTTGAAAATAAACTTTTACTGGATAAAAATGTGCCTAAAACCCTCATTCACCCCTTTATTAAATATTAAAATCTTCTTCTCTTTTTCTACACAAAATGACCCAACCACACAATATAGCCGACCAACACATAATGATTAAAGCCAGTAGTTCCCTGAGCTTCCCTTCACTGGCCAGCCAATCCCCAGCATTTTACCACGCTGGCCACTTGTGATTGGCTGCCTGTGCACATGGTCTGCTATGTCTCATTAAAAGTAAGAGACAAAGGACCAGCTCTGAGTTCCGGCATGGTAACAGCCATGCATGGCAGGGGACTTCTCAAATAATGCACCTTGTTCACCCCTTTATCCCTTTACAATTATCTTGCTCTACAAAATAAAACCTAATTTCTGCATCACTTTGAAAAACAAAGTGCATTGGTTTACCCCAGACTGCTAGAAATTCTATCACTTGTCCCAACTCTTACCCGTCTGCCTCTAGCGGCTGCTCTCCCTAATGCAGCCATCTTGTTCTGCAAACTTATGCATACTAGCGGAAATGTAGTTGCATTTGCACAAGTCAGGGTGCACCGGGGAGTCAAAAGCTGTATTTGCACTCCAGCGCTTCTATTTTGCATTTCGGAAATTAACTTCACAGTTAAAATATTTTTCATTGATGTAAGGGAATAGAGGATGTTCCCTTAGTTTCAGAAGATAAAGAAAACATAAATTAGCATGAAGGAGCAGTATATTTTGGGAGGAATACATAAATATTTAAAATAATATGGAAATAGCAATAGGTTTTTGGTGATGTTATAACTTGTGCAAGAAGTGCTATAGAGTTGCGCATTCAAGGCCTCAATGATTGTACCCATCGGAAACATGGATGAATCATGAATAAGTTTGTTGTGGTTTACGGGAAAACCTGCACGTATCACAAGAGTTTTTTTTAAATGTAACCTGTGCCGTTTCATCCGCACAGATGAAATAAGAAGCATAGCTGACAATATGACACATTAAAAGCAGAATTCTCAAGTGTTGTAGCACTTACTGATATTGGTATCAAGAGACTATGACATTAATAAGTGGCTTTTACACAACCCATGCCATACCATCAAAATATTGATTTCACAGCCTTTTCTCTAATTACCTGTCACCTTCAATGATGTCTCTTGAGTAGGTTTATTACAGAGTACAAGAGCTCCCTACATTGCAGAAATTGATGGCTCTCTTAGCAGCAAATTTGCCATACAAAGCCATATATATCGCCTCAACCACTGTAATACATATACCAATGTAATACAGTCCGCTGTCCAAACCTACTGTGATAGCTATCGCCTCAACTACTGTAATACATATACCAATGTAATACAGTCCTTTGTCCAAACCTACTGTGATAGCTATCACCTCATCTACTGTAATACATATAACACCCACTGTAATACAGTCCTTTGTCCAAACCTACTGTGATAGCTATCGCCTCAACTAATGTAATACATATAACACCCACTGTAATACAGTCCATTGTCATACTGTGATAGCTATCGCCTCAACTACAGTAATACATATAACAACCACTGTAATACAGTCCGTTGTCCAAACCTACTGTGATAGCTATCGCCTCAACCACTGTAATACATATAACACCCACTATAATACAGTCCATTGTCCAAACCTACTGTGATAGCTATCACCTCAACTACTGTAATACATATAACACCCACTGTAATACAGTCCATTGTCCAAACCTACTGTGATAGCTATCGCCTCAACTACTGTAATACATATAACAACCACTGTAATACAGTCCGTTGTCCAAACCTACTGTGATATCTATCGCCTCAACTATTGTAATACATATAACAACCACTGTAATACAGTCCATTGTCCAAACCTACTGTAGTAGCTATCACCAAAAGTACTGTAATACATATAACACCCACTGTAATACAGTCCATTGTCCAAACCTACTGTGATAGCTATCGCCTCAACTACAGTAATACATATAACAACCACTGTAATACAGTCCGTTGTCCAAACCTACTGTGATATCTATCGCCTCAACTACTGTAAGACATATAACACTGTAATACAGTCCGTTGTCCAAACCTACTGTGATAGCTATCACCTCAACTACTGTAATACATATAACACCCACTGTAATATAGTCCATTGTCCAAACCTACTGTGATAGCTATCGCCTCAACTACAGTAATACATATAACAACCACTGTAATACAGTCCGTTGTCCAAACCTACTGTGATAACTATCGCCTCATCTACTGTAATACATATAACACCCACTGTAATACAGTCCATTGTCCAAACCTACTGTGATAGCTATCACCTCAACTACGGTAATGCATATAACAACCACTGTAATACAGTCCGGTGTCCAAACCTACTGTGATAGCTATCACCTCATCTACTGTAATACATATAACACCCACTGTAATACAGTCCATTGTCCAAACCTACTGTGATAGCTATCGCCTCAACTACTGTAATACATATAACACCCACTGTAATACAGTCCATTGTCCAAACCTACTGTGATAGCTATCACCTCAACTACGGTAATGCATATAACACCCACTGTAATACAGTCCATTGTCCAAACCTACTGTGATAGCTATCGCCTCAACCACTGTAAGACATATAACACCCACTGTAATACAGTCCGTTGTCCAAACCTACTGTGATAGCTATCGCCTCAACCACTGTAATACATATAACACCCACTGTAATACAGTCCGTTGTCCAAGCCTACTGTGATAGCGATCGCCTCAACTACGGTAAGACATATAACACTGTAATACAGTCCATTGTCCAAACCTACTGTGATAGCTATCGCCTCAACTACTGTAAGACATATAACACTGTAATACAGTCCGTTGTCCAAACCTACTGTGATAGCTATCACCTCAACTACTGTAATACATATAACACCCACTGTAATACAGTCCATTGTCCAAACCTACTGTGATAGCTATCGCCTCAACTACTGTAATACATATAACACCCACTGTAATACAGTCCGTTGTCCAAACCTACTGTGATAGCTATCACCTCAACCACTGTAATACATATAACACCCACTGTAATTCAGTCCGTTGTCCAAGCGTACTGTGATAGCTATCACCTCAACCACTGTAAGACATATAACACCCACTGTAATACAGTCCGTTGTCCAAACCTACGGTGATAGTAGCTATCGCCTCAACTATTGTAAGACATATAACAACCACTGTAATACAGTCCGTTGTCTAAACCTACTGTGATAGCTATCGCCTCAACTATTGTAAGACATATAACAACCACTGTAATACAGTCCATTGTCCAAACCTACTGTAGTAGCTATCACGAAAAGTACTGTAAGACATATAACACCCACTGTAATACAGTCCATTGTCCAAACCTACTGTGATATCTATCGCCTCAACTACTGTAATACATATAACACTGTAATACAGTCCTTTGTCCAAACCTACTGTGATAGCTATCGCCTCAACCACTGTAATACATATAACACCCACTGTAATACAGTCCATTGTCCAAACCTACTGTGATAGCTATCGCCTCAACTACTGTAATACATATAACACTGTAATACAGTCCTTTGTCCAAACCTACTGTGATAGCTATCGCCTCAACTACTGTAATACATATAACACTGTAATACAGTCTGTTGTCCAAACCTACTGTGATAGCTATCGCCTCAACTATTGTAAGACATATAACAACCACTGTAATACAGTCCATTGTCCAAACCTACTGTAGTAGCTATCACGAAAAGTACTGTAAGACATATAACACCCACTGTAATACAGTCCATTGTCCAAACCTACTGTGATAGCTATCGCCTCAACTACTTTAATACATATAACACTGTAATACAGTCCTTTGTCCAAACCTACTGTGATAGCTATCGCCTCAACTACTGTAATACATATAACACCCACTGTAATACAGTCTGTTGTCCAAACCTACTGTGATAGCTATCGCCTCAACTACGGTAATACATATAACACTGTAATACAGTCTGTTGTCCAAACCTACTGTGATAGCTATCGCCTCAACTACTGTAATACATATAACACCCACTGTAATACAGTCCATTGTCCAAACCTACTGTGATAGCTATCGCCTCAACTACTGTAATACATATAACAACCACTGTAATACAGTCCGTTGTCCAAACCTACTGTGATATCTATCGCCTCAACTACTGTAAGACATATAACACTGTAATACAGTCCGTTGTCCAAACCTACTGTGATAGCTATCACCTCAACTACTGTAATACATATAACACCCACTGTAATATAGTCCATTGTCCAAACCTACTGTGATAACTATCGCCTCATCTACTGTAATACATATAACACCCACTGTAATACAGTCCATTGTCCAAACCTACTGTGATAGCTATCACCTCAACTACGGTAATGCATATAACAACCACTGTAATACAGTCCGGTGTCCAAACCTACTGTGATAGCTATCACCTCATCTACTGTAATACATATAACACCCACTGTAATACAGTCCATTGTCCAAACCTACTGTGATAGCTATCGCCTCAACTACTGTAATACATATAACACCCACTGTAATACAGTCCATTGTCCAAACCTACTGTGATAGCTATCACCTCAACTACGGTAATGCATATAACACCCACTGTAATACAGTCCATTGTCCAAACCTACTGTGATAGCTATCGCCTCAACCACTGTAAGACATATAACACCCACTGTAATACAGTCCGTTGTCCAAACCTACTGTGATAGCTATCGCCTCAACCACTGTAATACATATAACACCCACTGTAATACAGTCCGTTGTCCAAGCCTACTGTGATAGCGATCGCCTCAACTACGGTAAGACATATAACACTGTAATACAGTCCATTGTCCAAACCTACTGTGATAGCTATCGCCTCAACTACTGTAAGACATATAACACTGTAATACAGTCCGTTGTCCAAACCTACTGTGATAGCTATCACCTCAACTACTGTAATACATATAACACCCACTGTAATACAGTCCATTGTCCAAACCTACTGTGATAGCTATCGCCTCAACTATTGTAAGACATATAACACCCACTGTAATACAGTCCGTTGTCCAAACCTACTGTGATAGCTATCGCCTCAACTATTGTAAGACATATAACACCCACTGTATTACAGTCCATTGTCCAAACCTACTGTAGTAGCTATCACCTCAATTACTGTAAGACATATAACACCCAATGTAATACAGTCCATTGTCCAAAACTACTGCAGTAGCTATCACCAAAAGTACTGTAAGACATATAACACCCACTATAATACAGTCCATTGTCCAAACCTACTGTGATAGCTATCACCTCAACTACTGTAATACATATAACACCCACTGTAATACAGTCCATTGTCCAAACCTACTGTGATATCTATCGCCTCAACTACAGTAATACATATAACACCCACTGTAATACAGTCCATTGTCCAAACCTACTGTGATATCTATCATCTCAACTACTGTAATACATATAACACCCACTGTAATACAGTCCATTGTCCAAACCTACTGTGATATCTATCGCCTCAACTACTGTAATACATATAACACCCACTGTAATACAGTCCATTGTCCAAACCTACTGTGATATCTATCGCCTCAACTACAGTAATACATATAACACCCACTGTAATACAGTCCATTGTCCAAACCTACTGTGATATCTATCACCTCAACTACTGTAATACATATAACACCCACTGTAATACAGTCCATTGTCCAAACCTACTGTGATATCTATCACCTCAACCACTGTAATACATATAACACCCACTGTAATACAGTCCATTGTCCAAACCTACTGTGATATCTATCGCCTCAACTACTGTAATACATATAACACCCACTGTAATACAGTCCATTGTCCAAACCTACTGTGATATCTATCGCCTCAACTACTGTAATACATATAACACCCACTGTAATACAGTCCATTGTCCAAACCTACTGTGATATCTATCGCCTCAACTACTGTAAGACATATAACACCCACTGTAATACAGTCCATTGTCCAAACCTACTGTGATAGCTATCACCTCATCTACAGTAATACATATACCACCCTCTGAAATAGAATACATTGCCCAGACTAATGTAATACATATTGCACCAACTGAAATATAGAATGTTGCCCACATCTACAGATCCAGATTGTTTACTTATCTCGGATTACAAGTTATTAAGCAGGTACAAGTGTCTAGAACTAGAGCAGGAAATCCCAGATAAAAGCCAGTTTCACACCAGTTTCACACCACATGGTGAAGATGAGTGACAGGTTTTGAAGGGTACCAGGGCACTTACTCTTATGTCCAATGGGGAGATTTCAAAGTACTCATATTGAGACTGGGTTTTATACTGATAACCAAACCCCAATAATAAAAGACATTAGGTGGTAGTGTTACTCTATTCAAGCATACAATATGGGATCACTATATATGACAGCAGTTTGTTTCAGTAAGCCTGTTCCAAAAGATATTTTCCTAAAAACCATATACTAGGTGTAATCATGATCTTTCTTTGTATGTATGCAGGTTATTAAAATATTGTTTCCATAAAATTGTCTCTGGAACTCTCTCACAGTTCTGTTAACAGTTTCCCAGCAGCAAGGTTAGCATTGATTATAACCAGGGCACCATCTGAGTGGGGTTTGTATGTTCTCCCTGTGTTTGTGGAGGGTTTCCTCTGAGTGCTCTGATGTCCTCCCACACTGCAAAAACACACATAGGTTAATTGACATCTGATAAAAGTAAACCCTTGTGTGCGCGTGTTCATGTGTGAGTGAATATAGATAGTAACCTCCACTAATATATATATATATATATATATATATATATATATATATATATTTATGTATATATGTATCTATAATATAAATGCCTAGTGGCGTGTGTTAGTCTGTCTGTGTGTGTGTGTGTGTGTGTGTGTGTGTGTAAAAAATAAAACCAAGCTGCAGCGCCACCTGTTGGGCGGAGTTATACACTGACCTACTAAATTCTTAGTGTGTGTGGGAAAAAAAATCAGAAAGGGCTGAAATTTGGTATACTAAGATGTTTTTAATTTGTTAATTTAATTTGTTAATTGTTAAAAGTGTTTATAAAGATTTAAAAAAAATATATATATATTTCTTGAAGGAGAAGTGACAGTTGGGAGTGGTTGGTGGCTGCCGGGGGTGACAGTGGGGAGTGGTTGGTGGTTGCCGGGGGTGACTGTGGGGAGTGGCTGGTGGTTGCCGGGGGTGACTGTGGGGAGTGGTTGGTGGTTGCCGGGGGTGACAGAGCGAGAGGAGTGTGATACTCAGGACCGCTGAGAGAGATCCCTGTGTCTGGATAGACATCTGGATAGATGTGGCGATGAAAATGAAGGATGAGGTGATGGAGAAGAATGATGAGGTGGTGACATGTGAACAAAACCACGTTAAAAAAGGGCGCTTGCGTCGGGAAGTAACGCTCTTCCCCTGAGGAGGCCTGGGCTATGGCCCAAATGCATGACAAGAACCTTTTTAACACCTTAAGTAGCTTGATTTGACTAGAATGCATGAGTATCATGCACAGGTTAACTTGTGTATATATATATATATATATATATATATATATATATATATGTGTGTGTACATATATATATACGTTATGTACGTTAAAACACCAGGGAGAAGGTGTAGATGTGTGGGAAAAGCTTCCCGAAAGGTATTTCCCTGCGCTAACAAAACATGGTAAGGGTCCCTGGTGTTATGTATGGAGAAAGAGAAGGGTGGGCTCCATACATAAGGCCCAGTCCGGGTCTTCTAGTCTGCCAGTCTCTAAACAGACTGATCAAGAGATGCACATGTGAGGTGCCTGTGAAAAGGCAGCTAGAATATACAACCATTGTCTCTCAGACCTGGGGAGGAGGTGAGTTGCCTCCTGAGACACTCTGCTGTGTTGAACAATGATATGTTGAGTGTGTGTTTGAACACAAGGTCCAACACCTGAGAGAGGGACTTGCTAAAATATATTAGCTAGTAGCCAGACAGCTAGGATTTTGTTTGTGTTTTATTTTGTTAGCAAGCTGGTGAATAAACTAGCTGTGGTTTATAACCTGAAACCTCTGGACTTGTGTGGTTTACTACCGTTGATCGTCGCCATCTTCCCCCAGGAGGTGGTACCTGCCCCCCTGATTATGTCACAATATATATATATATGTGTGTGTGTGTGTGTGTGTTTGTGTGAAGAAGCCTTGCAAAAGTTGTGAAGTTGTGATAAAACCTTGCCTTATATATAAAAAGTGGTATAAGCATAATGCAATGAACATAATGAACCACATGGATATCCTGGATGACGGTGCATAATTCTTCAATCGCTTGGATGGGATGTATAACTGCTCATAGCAAACAAGGTGTTGTGGCTCCATTTCCAATAGTATTCCCAGAGCCTTATCAAGAATACCAAAATGTTTTCGATAATAAAAAAAAGGAGATATTGCATCTTTACTATCCTTAAGACTGCCCAAATGATTAATTACCTTGAGCACAAATTCCACTGTGGAAGATTAATTTCTTCTCGGATTTAAAGACCTTCTTAGAATATAATGATGACAATCCGAAGAGGGGCTATATTTGGCCATCTACCTTGCCAGCGGGAGCACCTTTGTGTGCAAGAAAGTTGGAGATCTTCACCCATATGTGGACCCATAGTGCGAAACCGATACCATTGGCTCTTATAAGCTGTTGGAAAATATTTACCAAGCTGAACTTAGGTGGAGATTTGAGTTACACCTTAAACCATGTGCAGCAGAATGTCTCACGCAACCAAAAAAGCACAGTTTGTTCATACGGGCTGCATCCAACGCCAACAGATGAATGACTGACCAGGTATTCTCGCTTGTTTATTCTCAAGCAAACCTTACAGTCAAGGGTCTTGCGATAGCCCCATAACAGTAAAACTGCAAACCATCCCGGTCTGAGTAGGACTAAGGACTTGGCACATCTACCAGTATGTCTCAGCTTGACCTATCTGCAAATTCTGTTCACTTATATTTTCCATACCACCACTTCTACATTCACCACTGTTTATAAATACACCCATGATAACAGTTACTATGATCCATCTCTGTGTATTGAAGATTACACTGATAAACCACCCTATTGGCACACATGTTTATACTATAATATAGCTTTCTCCCATGTATCATAGACTCCTTTAAGTGGCCCAATTAAAAGCATAAAAATAGGGATTGCTGATCCCAGAGTTAGAACACAAACAGTAGTGACAACTGAACAGGTGCCCGTTATAGTCCCTTGGTTGATATAATGAAAAATTCTATTAAAATTATTGTGCATCAAATTTTTATTGACAGAACTAATGATTTGCTCAGTTATACATTACAGTGGAGTCTATATCTTGCATATGTACAGAACTGTCTTTTGTCTTCAATACAAAGGGAACAACCTCCTCTACAACTTATAAGACCATTGTTTTTCTACTAGGCCAAGGAAAGCTGCCATGTGATGTAATATGACAATGGGGCATTGTTAACTTTTCCTATTGATTTATAACAAAGTCATAAAAAAATATTCTGAACATTTTTCTCCAAGATTTCAATATTTTCCCAATGCAATTTTCTTACATTGATGGAAGGTACATTGTCGACTAATGCTAAACATGTATATGTGATAAGACACTTTTTGGCAATAAAAATGAATCCCCCCTGCACTGGGGCATTGTAAACATGTTGAATGTGCTTGAGTTTTGCTTTATTTACTAATAGCCATCAGGTAGCACCATATCTCATGTAGAAGGGTCAAAACCTCAGAAAAGGTGACCCCCCCAATAGGTTAATATAGATATCTTATTATGTATAAAATAAACGGTCATCTCCAGATGCAATATAAATCAATTCAATTAATCAAATAATAAGAAATACCCATATTTAGAAGTTTGTATAAAGCACACAACTCCAAGCAGCTACAAAGACATCTAGAAACCATGTCCTGCACTCCATCTGCTAGTTTCGCTACCCAGAACCATTGACTTTAAATGAACCAGACTTATCTTCCTAGAGCAAAATATTATGTGAGGCAGCAATGACTAAATTTTATAACTATTACGTTTATAACAGAAAGTAAATTAGGACAGATTCATTTCCTTGTATCAACCCCTGCATCAATATTTTTGTGATTTGTTTTTACTGTTTCATATTTTACTTATTAATATTACTTTTACCTATAACAATGGACATTGTCTGTACAGTTTAGTAAAATGTTTAATAGTAACTTTGTAGTCTAGTTTAAATCGAACTTAAATGGTACTATCGCCTACATAGTGAAGGCAGGCAATTTTTGGTCTCCACCAATATTTCAACCAATGGTTTCAATGCCACCTATCAATTCACTAGTAACTAGTGACATCATGGAGGTATGAGGCATAAGGTAAACTGCGCTATTTTATTTCTTTACACAAACTAAGAAACATTTGTATTTGTGTCGTGTACACTATAACAATTAAAGCAACCATACATGCTGGATAAAAAAAACATTAATTTAAAGCAGCGATACCATATGTTTTTTTTAATATAAATCACTGAATAAATGTTGGTATTTACCATGTTGCCTTTTTGTTTTCTTCAGGCTGCTATTAATGATTTATGTTTCTGGACTACCATGGCAACCACAGTCACATGACACAGGATGTAGTCAGCAAAGAGGCTTTTGAACAACGCTCTGACCTCTGTCTCAAATGTGATATCCTCCTTCTCCACCTTTTCCATCACATAACATGCTGAGAGCTGTGAACCTGTGATTGTGTAGCAGACAGATTGTGCCTGTGTCTGGCAGCCATTTTTGTTTGCCAACCAGAGAGCTTTTGAAAAGGAGATAATGACTTGTAGGATAGATAAGAAAAATAACTATCAGATGCATACCTTAAAGGTACTTAACTTGCTATTTAAAGCCAAAAATAAAATACATCTATGTGGAATTGCTGCTTTAAATTATGGTAGCAATAAATGGCTCATTGTAAAAGTTTATTCCCCACATTTTTCTACATCTTGAGACAGCTGCTTTAGACTTCCCCCATTAACAAACCAACCCTGCACATAAGTTAACAAATTATTTGTTTTTCATTTTATGTATTTGCAACACAATATTGTACAATATATTAACATATTCTACAACTGTTGCTTCACTCCAATGTGTATGATTGGGTCTGAATACTTGTCACACTGTCTATGAATAATCATGCAGGTCACACACATAATGTGACGAGCCAGAAGACAGAAACCACAATATATGCCATTTTATTTATTAAATATATAGCCATCACATTCTAATACATGACACTTACCTGCCTCCATGACTTCACACTGCTGCCCAAAGACATGGGAGAAGGTGACAGGCCCTGTGGCGTCCATGGCACTCAATGTCATGTGTCTCTCTGTCCAAAGAGCACACGCAGCTTGTTTACCAATATATGAACTGCCACCCCTGCCAATCCTGCTTCTAGAAAACAAGTATTTATTCAGGGATTGAGTCTTCCAGAGATCCAGAAAGCTCTTGTTTCTGCAGCTACATCCTCAGATGCAATTAAAGAGAGGGAAAGGGGGAGATGGGGGTGAAAGTCTGGCAGCTGCAGACGGTCTTGTAAAACGGTCTCAGTTATTACCTCCCAAATGCAATATCTGCTTTTATTTTTGTCATGTTAGTAAGCTCGGACATCCTCCCCGGCTTAGAACTTGATTGAAAGCAGTATTTGCCCTACTTAAAATTCCAACAAGGCATTTAGGATCCCTGTATGTTGCTTGTTTTCCGAACGCCTTTCACTGCAAGACTAGTGCTCCTAGGCTGCTTCTAAATGTCTCCGTAGCTGCTCTTTCCTCAGCACCAAATAAGAAAAAAAAACTAAATCCATCCTTCACCAAGATTGAACAAATGCCTGATTGCTATGCTACAATATAAAAACACAAAAGACTGCATTGCATTACATCTGCAAGACAGACACTCTATAGCTTTTTAGAATGCTATAGAGTGTTTTCATACACTGAATGCACAGGTTGAGCTGTTAAGGAAATCATATGTGCAGAACACAGTTTTAATCATGTTCACGGGCATTAGTCCATTGCCATGTTCTTATACACTGTATTGAATGGGTACTCCTGCAACACTGCAGTGATTAGACCTAGCACAGACTGAGCTGTACCTTATTTATCATTC
The DNA here is from genome assembly GCF_038048845.1 of Mixophyes fleayi. Classification (NCBI taxonomy): domain Eukaryota; kingdom Metazoa; phylum Chordata; class Amphibia; order Anura; family Limnodynastidae; genus Mixophyes; species Mixophyes fleayi. The sequence continues at coordinate 80,676,901 of NC_134412.1, forward strand.
AGACAGCAGAGGAGGAAGTGCCGACTCAGCCTGGCAGATACTGGTGATGTAATTCTTATAAAGCCTGGCTGCGTGCATGGAATGTAATCCAGAGGGGCTACATAGATCGCCAAATATAAATACTGCCTACAAGATACAGGGATATAGGAGCATCCGCTTAGTTTTATTTTTTCTGCAGGCATCTGAGGAAGAAATTTTCTGTTTGCCTATAGATAAAAGCAGACAGTATTTGACTTTCTAACCTGAGAACAAATAGGGGATAGTCAGTTTGACAGTACTGAATAAAATGTATGTTATTGATCTGTCTTGTTTTAATGAAATGTTCAATTATTGCAGTCCCAGAAGCGAGACGGTACTTTTATAATCAAAACCAACCTCTGACCCTCGGATCTGTCTGATCTGTCTTACTAGTTTAAGTGAAGCCATAAGCTGAGGGCAATTAAAATTTCGTGCTATATTTCATCAGCACTGCATTAGGGGTTAAACATGTGATGTCAGCCAGCCTATCACTCCTGGGGGAGTGGTTTGTCCAGGAGGGCATAAATTATCTGGGAGCTGGGGGCTGGCTCTCTCTTTGCCCTGGATGTCAGATAACTCCCTCCCGCCCGGCATAAGCTGGTTATACTAAATTTAAGTCCTTGTCTTAGGACAAGGCGCAGTGGGTAGGAGAGCAATGCAGTCAGCGGCTAATCGAAGGTACTACCGTTTAATTGGTCGCACGTCACTGTCCCTTTTGCAGTAACCTGACTCTTGGCCTCTGGGGCGGAGGATATCCGGTCGTATGCGACAATGTGAGTCCAGAAGGGGGCAGTCACGATGACGCCAAGTTTAGTACCGACCAATCGTAAAGACTTGGGATCCGTAAAGTCTTGGGACAGCGGTATTATTTCACCTTACGCTGTATTGGTTTAAAATTTAGTCGTTAGCTGACTGTTTCGCTCTCGTCGCCATTCAGAGTTTTAAAATAAAATTCTTCCACAAAATAAATACGCCCCTTTTTTTGCCAAACTTATATCTGGTGTCCGTGTCGTTATTTTAGATAAGAAGGTATTAAGTGTTTAATTATTAAGGTATAAGTGCAAGGATAAAAGGTATTAGCACTGAACATTTTATACATTCTCCAAACTAGGATCCCGTCTACACAGAGATTGTTCTCACAAACCCTTTCAAGGCGCTAAATTTATAAGTACAGGTAGAGAGATAACTCCTATTATTTGTGTAAAATCCCCAGAAAAAGACTTACAGAACCAGAACAGAGGAAATTAAGATCAGCGCTAATACATCAGTACCTATTAAGAGTTAACAATAATTTCCCCAACAGACACACTAATGGGACTGGGAGACACACTGACGGGATTGGGAGACACACTGACGGGACAGACAGATGCTCTGACGGGACTGGGAGACAAACTGACGGGACTGGGAGACACACTAACAAGACAGACAGATACACTGACAGGACTGGGAGACACACCAGCAAGACAGACAGATACACTGACGGGACTGGGAGATGCACGGACGGGACAGACAGATACACTGACTGGACTGGGAGACACACTGACGGGACAGACAGATACACTGACGGGACTGAGAGACACACTGACGGAACAAACAGGTACACTGACGGGACTTGGAGACACACTGATGGGACAGACAGATACACTGACGGGACTGGGAGACACACTGACGAGACAGACAGATACACTGAAGGGACTAGGAGACACACTGATGGGACAGACAGGTACACTGACGGGACTTGGAGACACACTGACGGGACTTGGAGACACACTGACGAGACAGACAGATACACTGAAGGGACTAGGAGACACACTGACGGGACTAGGAGACACACTGACGGGACAGACAGATACACTGACTGGACTGGGAGACACACTGATGGGACAGACAGAAATACTGACGGGACTGAGAGACACATTGATGGGACAAACAGATACACTGATGGGACAGACAGATACACTGATGAAAGTGGGAGACATACTGACGGGACAGACAGATACACTGATGGAACTGGGAGACACACTGATGGGACAGACAGATACATTGACGGGACCGGGGGAAACACTTACAATTATTAGTCTATTTCCCCTGCAGTTAGAGATTCCCCTCCTCCCTTAGCTGCATACTTGCCTAATTTTGGACCTTCCCTACAGGAGACCCCAGAAGACAGGTCCAAGGGACAAGTGCTGGACCATGACAATGCGATTTGCATCATCACAGCACAGCCCCCACTGTGCAATGATGCAACTTGAAGAAAGTGAAGCAGTGTCCATAAAGGGTGGCCTTCTAGAATTTCTTGAGTCTCCTGGACCTCTGGGAGAGTAGTTAAGTATGATGACATCGGGAAGACACTGAACATTTGTCTGTTCTACTACTGCCTTCCTCTCTTACCCCTTCCCTTCTGCACACAGCACTGGTCAGTACCTGGTGTTTTTAAGGATATGAAAACAAAGTTGCTTTTTTATTTGCTGCTTCACTAATCTAATATGCACCCAGTTTGCTCACCCCAGGCACCTTTGTGCTATTTACAAATCAATTCGCTGCCCACCTGCACCCCCTTCCTCCCTCATGGACCATCATAGCACAGGAGTACTCAGGGGCAGTACACTAAATTGTGGGGCCCCATATCAAAATTTGGGAAGGAGGGCTGGTGATGCTGGTCCATCCTCCCACGGCTCCGTTCTGCTCTTCTAAGCAGAAACGTGGGGCTGACACATTGACATTTTGAGCTTCACTGCACATGCTTTGTGCTGATAGGAGATGATAGAGTGTGCAGGCAATAGCAAAACTACTGTCGTTGCAGGGGGTGCAATGACTACAGTGTCCCCATCACCTCAGTGTTGCTATGACATTGTAGTCATAGCAACACTGCTGCAGCACATTGGCTGCTCCATTTATATGGTAAATTTATATGGTAAACCGTGATGTCTTTTATAATTGTCCGGGTTTGTTTGTTTGTTACTATGACTACCATGTTCCTCCATCCACATGCTCTAACAATCCTGTTTGTATACATGTTTATATGACTATGCAATCCCAGCATGCATTGTGTTTTTGGACATCTTTCCTGTCCATTTGGCGCTTGTGTCTAGCATTTAAGGAGGTAGGAGTTAGAAGGCTGGTGTGCCTTGATAATGACATGGTTGCTGTCTAACATTTACCACATGTTGTTTAATGTAGTAACTCAATAAATATGTTTTTTAATTTGTATTCTGAGAGCTGGCCTGCTTATAGTTGACAGGCTCCTTCCTGCTGTATATATAATTATTGATGGACTATGTGTAAGGTTCCTAACCTACGTGTTTTGAACTCAAAGGGGGATTGTTGATATTGGAAAGACAGCTTTTCAAAAGCTTTGGGCTCAAGTAAGAGCCGGATCAAGGGTTCCCTGGAGTGAATGGAGAGAAAGGGAGGGCCTCCATTCATTAGGCCCATTTATGGTCTTCTGACCTGCCATTTAGACAACAGGCTAATTAATAGTTGCACCTGCAAGATGTAGTTTAAAGGCTGTCAGTTTGCTTAGTCAGTTTATCTCATTACCTGGAGAAAGAGGCTGAAATCCTCCATAGAGAAATCTGCTATTTGTTCCTAAGGGAACTAAACTTGTCAACTGCTGTTTGTTTGTGAGCTGGACATTAGGTCCTTCCACACTGACAGAGGGATTGTAAAATGTATGAGTTTGAGCTGGACAGGCAACGATTTATTTCTTCATTTTATTTTGTATTCCCCTGTAATAAAACTAGCTAAGGTTAGTTGTACCAAAGCATTGGGCTGCTATGATTGTGTATGACTGTTGCGTGAAAAGGTTCCCAGTTTACGAGAAAGAAATGTCATCTAAGTGGCTTTGTCCATGGAATGTCTCTTGGTGCCAGACGGGGTAGTTTGAATATCTAAAACAAATTCCCATTATTATTATTATTATTATTATTATTAATATTATTATTATTATTATTATTATTATTAATAATAACTTTTATTTATAGGGTGCCACATGAGGTCCACTGATGGCAAAAAAACAAGTATAACTGTTATAACAGTACAATTCAGTAAACAAATAACACTACAACTCTCCACAAAGCTACTGGGGTGCAAGGGGTATATTCAGCTCAGGCTGAAACCTGTGCCCATTAGCGTGGGCGCAGCTAACAGGTTTAGAGCCACTGAACAGAGGTGTCCATCTCCTGAGATTCACACGCAACCGTCTCTAGAGTTTAATAGATTGATTGATGCACAAAACAAAAAACATCCAATGAGTGGCAGAATGTATTTATAGACGTACAGCATTAATAATGTATTTGTGAGTGCAGCAGACTTATGTCTTCTTCTACTAAAGTACTGCCTATGTGCTGTGATAGTTTCTATAGATTTTAAACCTCTCTCTGTCTGTCTGTTAGTACTCCATCTTGTTTTATTATTGTGTTACTTTGTAAAGTCCTAATGAGTATACCAGTGCTATAGAAATTCATATGTTGATAATAATTATAATAATAAAACATGGAAACTCTGAGCTGCTGACAACAATTGATTATTCCATGAATTATAATTTAAAACAATAACCAGCTAACCATAAACACTTAATTGTGGCACAGAGTAAATGCTGTCTCACTTACAGCATTTATTTTGTGCCACAATGAAATGATTGTGGATAGTTGGTTATTGTTTTAAAATAAAATTGTGTCTATATAGTATTTTGAGGCTATTAATTGTTCAAGTGATGCTATATGGCTGGTTTATTTGAATCTCACTTTACCACATTATTATGCTTGGTGTATTAAATGTGGCGATTTTATATTTTTATAACTGCTTTTGTTACTGTGAATGTGCAGAACACATATTATATACTGTATGTTGTTCTGTGATCAGATGACAATGCTAGGCATTGCTGGATAATGATGGGCATTACTGGGGATAATGTTCTAAGTAGGGATGAGCGCACTCGGATTTATGAAATCTGAGCCCACCCGAACGTTGCGGATCCGAGTCGGATCCGAGACAGATCCGGGTATTGGCGCCAAATTCAAAAGTGAAACTGAGGCTCTGACTCATAATCCCGTTGTCGGATCTCGCGATACTCGGATCCTATAAATTCCCCGCTAGTCGCCGCCATCTTCACTCGGGCATTGATCAGGGTAGAGGGAGGGTGTGTTAGGTGGTCCTCTGTGCTGTTTAGTTCTGTGCTGTTTAGTTCTGTGCTGTTTAGTTCTGTGCTGTTTAGTTCTGTGCTGTTTAGTTCTGTGCTGTTTAGTTCTGTGCTGTGCTGTGCTGTGCTGTGCTGTGCTGTGCTGTGTTCTGCAGTATCAGTCCAGTGGTGCTGTGTGCTGTGCTCTGTCCTTCTGAGGTCAGTGGTGCTGCTGGGTCCTGTGCTGTGTCCTGTTCAGTCCAGTGGTGCTGTGTCCTGTGCTCTGTGCTTCTAAGGGCATAGTTATTTCCCCATTATTCCCAAGTTTTTAAAAAATAAAAAAAAAGTACAAAAAAATAAAAAATTAGAAATTAAAAAAAAAAAATATAATTATAACCAAATGTGCAAAACCAATCCAGCAGTATAAGTCCATTGGTACTGCAATATTACCAAGTTCACACATTCTGCAGTATCAGTCCAGTGGTGCTGTGTCCTGTGCTCTGTCCTGCTGAGTTCCGTAGTGCTGCTGGGTCCTGTGCCGTGTCCTGTTCAGTCCAGTGGTGCTGTGTCCTGTGCTCTGTGCTTCTAAGGGCATAGTTATTTCCCCATTATTCCCAAGTTTTTAAAAAATAAAAAAAAGTAAAAAAAAATAAAAAAGTAAAAAAAAAATAAATAAATATAATAATTATAACCAAATTTGCAAAACCAATCCAGCAGTATAAGTCCATTGGTACTGCAATATTACCAAGTTCACACATTCTGCAGTATCAGTCCAGTGGTGCTGTGTCCTGTGCTCTGTCCTGCTGAGTTCCGTAGTGCTGCTGGGTCCTGTGCCGTGTCCTGTTCAGTCCAGTGGTGCTGTGTCCTGTGCTCTGTGTTTCTAAGGGCATAGTTATTTCCCCATTATTCCCAAGTTTTTAAAAAATAAAAAAAAAGTAAAAAAAAATAAAAAATTTAAAAAAAAAAAAATATATAATAATTATAACCAAATTTGCAAAACCAATCCAGCAGTATAAGTCCATTGGTACTGCAATATTACCAAGTTCACACATTCTGCAGTATCAGTCCAGTGGTGCTGTGTCCTGTGCTCTGTCCTGCTGAGTTCCGTAGTGCTGCTGGGTCCTGTGCCGTGTCCTGTTCAGTCCAGTGGTGCTGTGTCCTGTGCTCTGTGCTTCTAAGGGCATAGTTTTTTCCCCACTATTCCCAAGTTTTTTAAAAATTAAAAAAAAGTAAAAAAAAATAAAAAATTTAAAAAAAAAAAAATATATAATAATTATAACCAAATTTGCAAAAACAATACAGCAGTATAAGTCCATTGGTACTGCAATATTACCAAGTTCACACATTCTGCAGTATCTTGTGCTACATATAATGGAGACCAAAAATTTGGAGGATAAAGTAGGGAAAGATCAAGACCCACTTCCTCCTAATGCTGAAGCTGCTGCCACTAGTCATGACATAGACGATGAAATGCCATCAACGTCGTCTTCCAAGCCCGATGCCCAATCTCGTAGTACCGGGCATGTAAAATCCAAAAAGCCCAAGTTAAGAAAATGTAGCAAAAAGAGAAACTTTAAATCATCTGAGGAGAAACATAAAGTTGCCAATATGCCATTTACGACACGGAGTGGCAAGGAACGGCTTAGGCCCTGGCCCGTGTTCATGACTAGTGGTTCAGCTTCACCCACGGATCTTAGCCCTCCTCCTCCTCCCCCCCCCTACAAAAAATTGAAGAGAGTTATGCTGTCAGCAACAAAACAGCAAACAACTCTGCCTTCTAAAGAGAAATTATCACAAATCCACAAGGCGAGTCCAAGGATGTTGGTGGTTGTCAAGCCTGACCTTCCCATCACTGTACGGGAAGAGGTGGCTCGGGAGGAGGCTATTGATGATGTAGCTGGCGCTGTGGAGGAACTTGATGATGAGGATGGTGATGTGGTTATTGTAAATGAGGCACCAGGGGGGGAAACAGCTGATGTCCATGGGATGAAAAAGCCCATCGTCATGCCTGGTCAGAAGACCAAAAAATGCACCTCTTCGGTCTGGAGTTATTTTTATCCAAATCCAGACAACCAATGTATGGCCATATGTAGCTTATGTAAAGCTCAAATAAGCAGGGGTAAGGATCTTGCCCACCTAGGAACATCCTCCCTTATACGTCACCTGAATAACCTTCATAGTTCAGTGGTTAGTTCAGGAACTGGGGCTAGGACCCTCATCGGTACAGGGACACCTAAATCCCGTGGTCCAGTTGGATACACACCAGCAACACCCTCCTCGTCAACTTCCTCCACAATCTCCATCAGATTCAGTCCTGCAGCCCAAGTCAGCAGCCAGACTGAATCCTCCTCAATACGGGATTCATCCGAGGAATCCTGCAGCGGTACGCCTACTACTGCCACTGCTGCTGTTGCTGCTGTTAGTCGGTCATCTTCCCAGAGTGGAAGTCGTAAGACCGCTAAGTCTTTCACAAAACAATTGACCGTCCAACAGTCGTTTGCCATGACCACAAAATACGATAGTAGTCACCCTATTGCAAAGCGTATAACTGCGGCTGTAACTGCAATGTTGGTGTTAGACGTGCGCCCGGTGTCCGCCATCAGTGGAGTGGGATTTAGAGGGTTGATGGAGGTATTGTGTCCCCGGTACCAAATCCCCTCGAGATTCCACTTCACTAGGCAGGCGATACCAAAAATGTACAGAGAAGTACGATCAAGTGTCCTCAGTGCTCTTAAAAATGCGGTTGTACCCACTGTCCACTTAACAACGGACATGTGGACAAGTGGTTCTGGGCAAACGAAGGACTATATGACTGTGACAGCCCACTGGGTAGATGCATCCCCTTCCGCAGCAACAGCAACAGCTGCATCAGTAGCAGCATCTACAAAATGGCTGCTCATGCAAAGGCAGGCAACATTGTGCATTTCAGGCTTTAATAAGAGGCACAACGCTGACAACATATTAGAGAAAATGAGGGAAATTATCTCCCAGTGGCTTACCCCACTTAGACTCTCATGGGGATTTGTGGTGTCAGACAATGCCAGTAACATTGTGCGGGCATTAAATATGGGCAATTTCCAGCACGTCCCATGTTTTGCCCACACCATTAATTTGGTGGTGCAGCATTACCTCAAGAGTGACAGGGGTGTGCAGGAGATGCTTGCGGTGGCGCGCAAAATTGCTGGACACTTTCGGCATTCAGCCAGTGCCTACCGCAGACTAGAGGCACATCAAAAAAGCATGAACCTGCCCTGCCATCACCTCAAACAAGAGGTTGTGACGCGCTGGAACTCCACCCTCTATATGCTGCAGAGGATGGAGGAGCAGCAAAAGGCCATTCAGGCCTACACAGCCACCTACGACATAGGCAAAGGAGTGGGGATGCGCCTCAGTCAAGCGCAGTGGAGACTGATTTCCGTGTTGTGCAAGGTTCTGCAGCCATTTGAACTTGCCACACGAGAAGTCAGTTCCGACACTGCCAGCTTGAGTCAGGTCATTCCCCTGATCAGGCTGTTGCAGAAGCAGCTGGAGAAAGTGAGGGAGGAGCTGGGAAGCCATTGCGATTACACCAAGCATGTAGCTCTTGTGGATGTAGCCCTTCGTACGCTTTGCCAGGATCCGAGGGTGGTCACTCTTTTAAAGTCAGAGGAATACATTCTGGCCACCGTGCTCGATCCTCGGTTTAAAGCGTATGTTGTGTCTCTGTTTCCGGCGGACACAAGTCTACAGCGGTGCAAAGACCTGCTGGTCAGGAGATTGTCCTCTGAAGAGGACTGTGACATGCCAACAGCTCCACCCTCATTTTCTTCCACATCTATGGCTGCGAGGAAAAAGCTCAGTTTTCCCAAAAGAGGCACTGGCGGGGATGCTGATAACATCTGGTCCGGACTGAAGGACCTGCCAACCATTGCAGACATGTCTACTCTCGCTGCATTGGATGCTGTCACAATAGAAAATATTGTGGATGATTACTTTGCTGACACCATCCAAGTAGACATGTCAGACAGTCCATATTGTTACTGGCAGGAAAAAAAGGCAGTTTGGAAGCCCCTGTACAAACTGGCTCTATTTTACCTGAGTTGTCCCCCCTCCAGTGTGTACTCGGAAAGAGTTTTTAGTGCAGCGGGGAACCTGGTCAGTGAGCGGCGAAGGAGGTTGCTTCCTCACAACGTTGAAAAAATGATGTTTATAAAAATGAATAATCAATTCCTCAATGAAGTACAGCACTGCCCTCCAGATACTACAGAGGGACCTGTGGTTGTGGAGTCCAGCGGGGACGAATTGATAATGTGTGATGAGGAAGAAGTACACACTGTAGGGGGAGAGGAATCAGAGGTTGAGGATGAGGACGACATCTTGCCTCAGTAGAGCCTGTTTAGTCTGTACAGGGAGAGATGAATAGCTTTTTTGGTGTGGGGGCCCAAACAAACCAATCATTTCAGCCAAAGTTGTTTGGTAGGCCCTGTCGCTGAAATGATTGGTTTGTTAAAGTGTGCATGTCCTATTTAAACAACATAAGGGTGGGTGTGAGGGCCCAAGGACAATTCCATCTTGGACCTTTTTTTTTTGCATTATATGACCAATCAACAGTCGTTTGCCATGTTCAAAAAGTAAAACCAAATTTAAAAAAATACAAGAAATTAAACCAAAAGTAAAATGCCGTGTCATAATTTAAAACAAGAGGTATTGACGTGCTCTAAAACTACTGTATTGTTGTTTATATTTTATAAACACTACACTTGAAAGTTTGAGTCTTTCAATAAAAAAGTAACTGTCCATTGCACGAATATTTGCAACAGGGACAATTTTAGGGTTAAGAAAGTCAACTAATAACACTTCGACGCTGTCTGTCTTTATAAACACTACACTTGGAAGTTGGAGGAGGTATTGTGGCCCCGGCACCAAATTTACTACCGGGGCCACTTCACTGTGCAGTCCATATTTAGGTGTATCAGATATTAAACAACGGTGACAGTTGATGCCCAATTTTTTAATTATATTGTGGCCTCGGTACCAAATTGTGTACCGGGGCCAGCACACTACGCAGTCCAGATACTTGTTTGGTGAAATTCAGACCAGTTGAGGGTTTTATTATTATATTGTGTGGACCACTCTATCTATACCACACTACAACTCTATACCACTCTATTTCATACTTTAATTCTATTTCATACTTTAATTCTATTTCATACTTTAATTCTATTTCATACTTTAATTCTATTTCATACTTTAATTCTATTACTAATTACCATAAAGAGGAACAAAATAAACCAATTTTACCAAAAGTATAATATGACTTAGACTTACAAACACTACACTTGAAAGATCGTGCCTTTAAATGAAAAAGTCAGTCTTCATTGCACGACTATGTGCAACAGGGACAGTTTTTTGGGTTTACAAAGTCAAACTGAATAACACTTTGACCCTGTCTGTCTGGGATCTCAATGACGAATTGTCTGTACCATGTTTGGAGGAGGTATTGTGGCCCCGGTATCAAATTGGGTACCGGGGCCACCCCACTATGCAGTCCAGATACTTGTTTGGTGGAATTCTGACCAGTTGAGGATTTTATTATTATATTGTGTGGACCACTCTATCTATACCACACTACAACTCTATACCACTCTATTTCATACTTTAATTCTATTTCATACTTTAATTCTATTTCATGCTTTAATTCTATTTCATACTTTAATTCTATTTCATACTTTAATTCTATTTCATACTTTAATTCTATTACTAATTAATTACCATAAAGAGGAACAAAATAAACCAATTTTACCAAAAGTATAATATGACTTAGACTTACAAACACTACACTTGAAAGATCGTGCCTTTAAATGAAAAAGTCAGTCTTCATTGCACGACTATGTGCAACAGGGACAGTTTTTTGGGTTTACAAAGTCAAACAATAACACTTTGACCCTGTCTGTCTGGGATCTCAATGACGAATTGTCTGTACCATGTTTGGAGGAGGTATTGTGGCCCCGGTATCAAATTGGGTACCGGGGGCCACCCCACTATGCAGTCCAGATACTTGTTTGGTGGAATTCTGACACGTGGAGGGTTTTATTATTATTATATTGTGTGGACCACTCTATCTATACCACACTACAACTCTATACCACTCTATTTCATACTTTAATTCTATTTCATACTTTAATTCTATTTCATACTTTAATTCTATTTCATACTTTAATTCTATTTCATACTTTAATTCTATTACTAATTAATTACCATAAAGAGGAACAAAATAAACCAATTTTACCAAAAGTATAATATGACTTAGACTTACAAACACTACACTTGAAAGATCGTGCCTTTAAATGAAAAAGTCAGTCTTCATTGCACGACTATGTGCAACAGGGACAGTTTTTTGGGTTTACAAAGTCAAACAATAACACTTTGACCCTGTCTGTCTGGGATCTCAATGACGAATTGTCTGTACCATGTTTGGAGGAGGTATTGTGGCCCCGGTATCAAATTGGGTACCGGGGCCACCCCACTATGCAGTCCAGATACTTGTTTGGTGGAATTCAGACACGTGGAGGGTTTTTTAATTATATTGTGGCCTCGGTACCAAATTGTGTACCGGGCCACCACACTACGCAGTCAAGATAGATAGATGCGTATTGCGTATCATAGATAAAGTACATTCAGTGGTGTGGGGCAAATTGAAAAATATTCAAAATGCACTGACATTATCAAAAACAAGAGGTTGTCACACGCTAAAACTCCAACATGTATATGATGGAGAGGATGGAGGAGCAGCCGTATGTGTAGTGTAATGCAGATCTGTTGAAGGTTTTTTATATATTTTATTGTGGTGCCCAGTGCCCACTCCTCTACGCAGTCCAGGTACAATTATTGGTGCGAATCATAAAAGTTCAGGGTTTTTAAGATATTGTGGTGACCCACTCCTCTACGCAGTCCAGGTACAATTATTGGTGCGAATCATAAAAGTTCAGGGTTTTTAAGATATTGTGGTGACCCACTCCTCTACGCAGTCCAGGTACAATTATTGGTGCGAATCATAAAAGTTCAGGGTTTTTAAGATATTGTGGTGACCCACTCCTCTACGCAGTCCAGGTACAATTATTGGTGCGAATCATAAAAGTTCAGGGTTTTTAAGATATTGTGGTGACCCACTCCTCTACGCAGTCCAGGTACAATTATTGGTGCGAATCATAAAAGTTCAGGGATTTTAAGATATTGTGGTGACCCACTCCTCTACGCAGTCCAGGTACAATTATTGGTGCGAATCATAAAAGTTCAGGGTTTTTAATATATTGTGGTGACCCACTCCTCTACGCAGTCCAGGTACAATTATTGGTGCGATTCATAAAAGTTCAGGGTTTTTAATTTATATTGTGGTGACCCACTCCTCTACGCAGTCCAGGTACAATTATTGGTGCGAATCATAAAAGTTCAGGGTTTTTAATATATTGTGGTGACCCACTCCTCTACGCAGTCCAGGTACATTTATTGGTGCGATTCATAAAAGTTCGGGGTTTTTAAGATATTGTGGTGACCCACTCCTCTACGCAGTCCAGGTACATTTATTGGTGCGAATCATAAAAGTTCAGGGTTTTTAATATATATTGTGGTGACCCACTCCTCTACGCAGTCCAGGTACATTTATTGGTGCGAATCATAAAAGTTCAGGGTTTTTAATATATATTGTGGTGACCCACTCCTCTACGCAGTCCAGGTACATTTATTGGTGCGAATCATAAAAGTTCAGGGTTTTTAATATATATTGTGGTGACCCACTCCTCTACGCAGTCCAGAAAGATACCTTGTTGCAACGTTTTGGACTAATAACTATAGTGTGAGGTGTTCAGAATACACTGTAAATTAGTGGAAATGCTTGTTATTGAATGTTATTGAGGTTAATAATAGCCTAGGAGTGAAAATAAGCCCAAAAACTTGATTTTTAAACTTTTTATGTTTTTTTCAAAAAAAATCCGAATCCAATACCTTAAATCCGAACCGAGACCTTTCGTCAAGTGTTTTGCGAGACAAATCCGAACCTCAAAAATAACGAAAATCCGGATCCAAAACACAAAACACGAGACCTCAAAAGTCGCCGGTGCACATCCCTAGTTCTAAGGTAGTACTGGGCATTATTGTATATAGTATCCTGGGCAATGCCGGTCACTATTATAGACAATATTCAGGTCACTTCTTGGAGCTAATTAACTAATCTTTATACCATACCATAATTAGTTTGAATGTCAGTGAGATCTAAGCTAATGTTAAAGCATTTAAACACATGATTTAATAAGACGGGCAGAGAGTAGAGAGCTTCTTTAGGTCTTACTAGACCCAGGAATTTTCTGGTTCTCTATGGAAACCTGGTGAAAAGTCTAGTTTCCAGGCAGAGTAGACTGGTGGGCATGGATTCACCGGTGGTAATCGCATTAACGGTGATGTAAACACCAACAGAGTTTACACCTACATAATTAATACGATAGTGAAGAAAGCGACATGTAAAAAATAGATAGTTACCTGTAAACAGACACAGTGGAAATCCGATGTAAGGAGAGGGCGACACTTCCAAATTACGTCACTTGCAAGCGCGACTTGGACATTTCAGATTTTAAAGTGGCAACGCACGGACCCATGTAAGTATTACCTTTACGTTAGGGGTTAGGGGTTAGGGTTAGGGGTTAGGGTTAGGGGTTAGGGTTAGGGGTTAGGGTTTTGGGTTAGGGGTTAGGGTTAGGGGTTAGGGCTCGGGGTTAAGGTTAGGGGTTTGGAGTTAGGGTTAGGAATACAATTAATATTACCATAATTAAATGTGTTTGTGCGTTGCCGCTTTTAAAAAAAAAAAATCCAAGTCGCGCTTGCAAGTTACGTCATTTGGAGGTGTCGCCCTCTCCTCTCATTGGATTTCCAGTGTGTCTGTTTTACAGGTAAGTAGTTGCTTTTTGCATGTCGCTTTCTTCACTATCGTAATAATTATATCAGTGTAAACACTGTTGGTGTTTACAGTATCGTTAACTTGTACTATACCCAGATTCACTTGCACAGTGTTGTATACTGAGTGCTGAAAAAGAGCATTCTAATAGGAATAGACCCAGTCGGTAATCTACCTCGTGGCAATGACCTCTAACCAAGGAAGCCGCGTAAGCTTTTCTCCAAACCGGCCAGAAGTCAGAAATGGAAGATGGTAGTTACAATATAGGGATCACGAACAGTGGAAGCGTTAGGCTGAATACCCACTGGTGTTTTATTTGCTTTTGAAAACCCAAAAGCTAGTGAAATGCGTTTGTGTACAGTTAGTTTACTAGCCTCACACATGTATATGAAGTAATTGGAAATAAGGGATTCCATTGACAGACTTGTTTTCCTGCATTGTACTAGTGTTGAAAAAACTAGTGAAAAACGAGTAAAAATGCCCTAAAATGATACCAGTGGTTGTAAGGTATTATTTATTTATATGTCACATTGAATCATTTACATCAGTTCCTGTCTCACTGGATCTTACAGTCTAAATTCCGTTACACATACTCTTGGGTCCATTTTTGTCAGTAGGTTTGCAGGAGGAAATTGGAATGCCGAGGAAACACCTTCAAACACGTGGTAAAACATATAAATTCAAAGGTCCATGGTGGAAATCAAGCCCATGGCCCCAGTACTGTGAGGCATCAATGCTATCCATTGAAATTGGCACAAAATTTAAAGAACTCCATACAAAACTTATTTCTGGCATGTTTAAATATGTTAAGATAAAATGTAGAGTTTTGTTTACCTGGGGTGCAACTTTTCACGTATCAAGTAGATCAGCATGGTATCTCGTAGCCTATGGAAGCCCTTTAGGGACAATGGGCCTGATTCATTAAGGATCTTAACTTGAGAAACTTCTTATTTCAGTCTCCTGGACAAAACCATGTTACAATGCAAGGGGTGCAAATTAGTATTCTGTTTTGCACATAAGTTAAATACTAACTGTTTTTTCATGTAGTACGCAAATACTTGATAGCTTATTTGTACACTGAAATTTAAAGTTGATATTTGTGTGCTACATGAAAAAACAGTCAATATTTAACTTATGTGCAAAACAGAAAACTAATTTGCACCCCTCGCATTGTAACATGGTTTTGTCCAGGAAACTGAAATAAGAAGTTTCTCAAGTTAAGATCCTTAATGAATCAGGCCCAATATTGTTATTGGGACAGCTGAATGACTGCCCAGTATGGCCAAATATTTCAACTCATTTTCAGTAGGAAGCTCCCATTAGTAGAGCAATAATAGGAAACACTTCATCATTCTGAAGTTCAACTATCTATGTCTGTGTCGTGCTACTCTGAACAGCCTGAGGTAGATATTTTTGCTGATTGAATCTTAGTTGTGTAGAGGTAGGTGAAATTATGGCAAAGTTTCACGAGATTCGATTTCTGCAGTGGAAAAAGCCGTGAGGCAGTGGTGGGAATCTAGTTTGTGGAATCTCTAATTTGCAAATTGAGTTAGAAAGACCATAGCCAATTAATACCATGGTCTAGTGGGATTGGGGTAAAACTGGGAACACTTAAGGCCAAATGTGGAATGAGGCCACTATGCCGGAGGACAGTTTTGGAAGGTTCGCTCATCTCCCATTTAGTGTAGATACATTTGTATTTAGTTACCCTGGTATGATGCAGGAGACAGATCAGTTACAATTTACTGTACTGCAATAGATTATGATGATGCTTAAAGGTAGATAAAGGGCATCCAAAACTTTAGCATAAAATAAACAGGTACAGTTTATTTTAAAATACTATGAGAACAATCAATACAAATGGAATGCATCATAAACAATGCAAACTTGCCATTAAATGTGACATTTACCAGACAACATATTACTCTATATACATAAACATTATTGTTATACCATCTTAACAACATCAAAGCTGAAACATATGAAAATGAGGCAAAAAGGAAAATGTAAGCAAATTAATTGTCAAACTCGAACCCTTCCTTCCTCAGCCTCCAATGCTCGCTGACAATGAAATGACTTTACCTGGCTAAATTCTTGTACCGAAAATATTTTTTAAATACCTTAGTACAGAATTTAGTTTTGAAATATATGAGGCCCTTTAACGTCTGAGAAATCACTTTAGCAACATTTCCTATATATAGCTATTATAAGAATAAACACATGATTTATTCCAATGACAATATATAGTATTATATTTCCAATGAGTCAGGTGTACAGGGCTGATTTGGAGCAGTTAGTGGGAGAAATGATATATATTGTGCTTCTATGTGTTCCAATGCTCCCTGCGTATTAGAAAATGTCAGTGTGACCCGAGCCTAAGTCTGCTGCCTTAAAATAGCCACAAAAGCGTTTTCTCCACCAGCAGCTATATTTGTTAATCCTCTACCTTATGAATCAAGTGTTTCCCACATCTCTTAGATTGTAAACTCATTTAGGCATCTTTAACTGATGTTTTTTGTTATTACGTGTCATTTGTCTGTGTCGCGATCCCATTTAATGTCATAGTTGCCTACTCTCCCGGAATGTTCTGGAGACTCCCGAATTTTTGGGAGTCCTCCCGGACTCCTGGGAGAGCAGGTCATCATCCTGGATCCCAGGCCAGTTTGGAAAGTTAAATGAAGGGGGCAGGGCTTAGTGACGCGATTCATGCATCAACATGTTCCCGCCCCCTGCTGGTATATAGCAAAGTGGTGATGATAGCTAAGGGGGCGGGGCTTAGTGATACGATTTTCCGAGTCCCGCCCCACACACACCCAACTGCCCCTGGACCTTCTGGAAGACAAGATGAAAAAGTATGTAAGTATGCTTAATGCACAGGGGGTTTGGGTAATATGTTAGTACTTGATAAATAAAAAATAATATTAATTAGAGGAGCTACTCAGCCACTTACTTGGTTGCCATTTTTAAGTTATAGTGATGAAAAAAGTACATGATAATATTAATTACAATATAATATCACAATAAATATCTTCTATAGTAAGGAAATAGCATCCAGCAGTGACGATTTCGGTGGGAGTGTCCTGATTCTCAGACTCAGCAAGGGGCATGCCCTATCAGAACCTTTGTGTGGGATCATGAGAATGTCTTTGTGTTTAGGAGGCTCTGGGGATGGCTTACGTGAACCACGAGAGAGGTCTATTTTGTCCCAATTTTTCTTTTTAAAATGTTTGCAGGCATGTAATGAATATCAATCATTGCAAAGCTTAATAAGTATTTTATTTTGATTACCTCCAATTGAAAATTTAATTGAGAAATCAAACAAGAGTAGATATGTAATAACTGTATTTGTCATTCTGATATTCAAGAATCGCAAACCACGTGCAGCTTTTACGAACTTCATTTTCTAACAAGCCAAAGTGGTCTCTAACAGATTTTGCACAGGAACTAGCAAACAAAGGCCGGGGGGATGTTTACTAAACTGTGGGTTTGAAAAAGTGGAGATGTTGCTTATAGCAACCAATCAGATTCTAGCTGTCATTCTTTAGAATGTACTAAATAAATGAAAGCTAGAATCTGATTGGTTGCTATAGGCAACATCTCCACTTTTTTAAACCAGCAGTTTAGTAAATATGCCCCCTGGTTTGCTTTTGGATATACCAGTATGTCTTGGAGACAGTGGCGGATCCAGGGGGGGGCGATCGGGGCAATCGCCCCCCTAGCAGGGGCTTGCTGCTGGCGGCTGCACACTATGTGCAGCTCCGTTCAGCAGTGACAGTGTGCTGCCCGGCTGCTCTGATTGTGTTTTAAACACAACCATAGCAGCCGGGCAGCCAGCACACTGTCACTGCCGAGCAGACCTGCACATAGTGTGCAGCCGCCGGCAGTCTTAGATGTCAGAAAGGGGGCGGGGCCTAACTCCCCCCCCCCCCCCGTAAATCGCCCCGGGTATAGCAATTTTCTAGATCCGCCCCTGCATGGAGATAAGTCCTAAAGTACATATCTAGACACATTTTTCTAAATCTAATTTCAAAGGAATAGTATACTTACAGATATGCCCTCGTTTTAGGGGAGAGTCACTATTTTGTTCCTAAACACCACAAGGGGTGCAATTGTGGTTGTGGGTTCCTGTTGCCCAGAAATCCTTCACACTTAAGTCACAACAGTTCTGTGGGAGAAGAAAGCTTCTAGCAACCTCCTAGTTAGTGCCTGTATTAAATAAACTACAACACTTTGTCTACAGTTTAACATACATATTTGTAGGAAATTGCTTGCTTTAATGAACTTTGGCTTCAACAAAATGGCCACCATTATATTTTGGCTCTAGTGTTTTTCTGTGACTTTCGGGGAAAAAAGGAAAATGCAAAAAATAAATAACTAATTGTAATTTTTGCTTTAACTGGATGTGAGGGTTTTTATTTTTAGTATTTTGTAGAGTTATATTAATTTATCAAGTTTTGCACATTAATGTATAGTCTCCACCCAGGGGACGCAGCTGGGTGGAGCGTCTCCCCAGTCAAAGCCCCATGCAGCATCTTCCCTCAGGCTGTGGCTGCTACCATAGTAACCAAAAGGAAGCTTGTGATTGGTTAACAATTTGGGCTGCTTCCTGTTGGTTACTATAACAACAGGCACAACCTAATCGCTAGAAGGAGTTTCAGTTAGCTGGAAGTAGTGACAAATTGCTTCATGTTCATGGAGGCTCTTTCAAAATTTTGCTATGGGGCCCACATTTGACTATTTGCATTTTCTTGTATGCGTGCTGACATATGTACACATGTGTGTGTGTTTTGTATTTTCCCAATAACTACATTAACACTGACCAACACTTTAATTTAATATCTCTGACTTACAAATATTTGACACACTATTTTTTTGACAGCTGTTTTCATGTCACTATTCCTAAGGCTGTATATAAATGGGTTTAGCACCGGGGCAATGAAGGCATACAGAGCAGAAATTACTCTGTCCTGATCCATGGAATAGCTCGACTTTGGTCTAAAATACATAAAAATAGCAGAACCATAAAACATAGTCACAACTATAAGGTGAGAGCTGCAGGTTGAAAAAGCTTTATTCCTCCCTGAAGTTGACTTTATATTCAGAATTGTTGAAATGATATGTGTGTAAGAGATGATGGTTAATATAAAGGAGCTGACAATGACACATCCACATGCCACAAGAAGGACAATTTCATTGATCCTCGTAGCTGTGCATGCTAGCTGCATGACAGGTGGGATGTCACAGAAAAAATGGTTGATCTTATTCGCTCCACAGAAGGACAACATGAATGTCAGGACTGTGTGTATCAGAGAGTTTACGGCACCGCTGATCCATGACACGGCTATAAGCCAAATGCAAATACTTTTTTTCATAATGATACCGTATAAAAGCGGATGACATATAGCGTTATAGCGATCATAAGCCATTACTGCCAGCATAATGCACTCTGTTCCACCCAAAAGCAAAAAACAGTACATCTGCATGACACAACCTAAAAACGAGATAGTTTTACTTTCCGATAGGAAGTTCGACAACATTTTGGGAACCGTGGCGGAAATGTAACATATCTCTAGAAAGGAGAAGTTGGCGAGAAAGAAGTACATTGGAGTGTGAAGGTTTGAAGCAAAGGTATATGCAAGGACTATCAATGTATTTCCCATCACAGTAATAAAATAGATAAAAAAAAACACTGTGAACAGGACAAGCTGTAGAGCAGGAGCCTCCGAAAATCCAAAAAGAATAAATTCTTTTATTGCAGTTTGATTCTTTCTGTCCATTTTAGCGTTTACATCTGTGGATTAAACTGATTATTGTTAGATTATTAAACATCACCATTCAACACGAATTATCAAATCCAAAAGTTGGCTGTATAAGGTGCTCATTATACCAAGTTGTGTCTACCTGTATTGATTTTATCACAAACTCTGGGGTAGATTAATTTAAACTTCTAAATATGAAAAGTGGAGGTGTTGCCAATAGCGACCAATCAGATTCTAGCTATCATTTTCTGGCATGTACTACATAAATGACAGCTAGATTCTGATTGGTTGCTAAAAGCATTTTATGTGACATTTATAACATCCTAATAAATTTATTTGATGAAAAAAAACATGTTTTAATGTTTTGTTATTAACAACCATACTATTAACAGATGACATTAATTGAATATATATTTTTTTTTCTGTGCGTCCATTTGGAACTTTCTATTCCACATACAATTAGGTCCATATATATTTAGACACAGACACGATTATTGTTATTTTAGCTGTTTTCCAAAACATATTCAAGTTACCGTTATATAATGAATATGGTCCTAAAGTGCAGACTATCAGCTTTAATCTGAGGGTATCACATTCTAATTGGAGGGAGGGTTTAAAATTAACAGCTGTTTAATATATAGTCCTCCTCTTTTTCAATGGACCAAAAGTAATTAAACAATTGACTCAAAAGCTGTTTCATGGACAGGTGCGGGCTATTCTTTTGTTATTTCTTTATCAATTAAGCAGGCAGAAGTTCTGGAGTTGATTCCAAGTGTGGCATTTGCATTTGGAAGCTGTTGCTGTGAACCCACAACATGTGGTAAAATGTGCTCTCAATGCAAGTGAAACAGGCCATCCCTAGGTTGCAAAAACAAAAAAATCCATCAGATAGATTAGGAGTGGCCAAATCAACCGTTTGGTACATTGTGAGAAAAAGAGAGTGCACCAGTGAACTCGGCAACACAAAAAGACCTGGAGGTCCATGGAAGACAACCATGGTAGATGATCGCAGGATCCTTTCCATGGTAATGAAAAACCCCTTCACAACATCCAACCAAGTGAAGAACACTCTCCAGGAGGTAGACATATCATTATCCAAGTCCACCATAAAGAGAAGACTTCACGAGAGCAAAAACAGTGGGTTTACCACAAGTTGCAAACCATTCATAAGCCTCATGAATAGAAAGGCCAGATTAGACTTTGCTAAAAAAAACATCTAAATAAGCCAGCCCAGTTCTAGAACAGCATTTTTTGGACAGACGAAACTACGAACAACCTGTATCAGAATGATGGGGAGAAAAAAGTATGGAGGCTTGGAATGGCTCATGATCCCAAGCATACCACATTATCTGTAAAACACGGTGGAGACAGTGTCTTGGCATGGACATACATGGCTTCCAATGGCACTGGGTCACTAATGTTTATTGATGGTGTGACAGAAGTCAGAAGCAGCCTGGTGCATGTTGAAATGTATAGGGATATACTGTCTGCTCAGATTTAGCCAAATTCAGCAAAGTTAATTGGACGTACCGTCACAGTACAGACGGACTATGACCCAAAACATACATCCCAGGGGGTAAATGTATTAAAGTCCGTTTTTTTCAACTCGCCGGAAATAGACGAGTTGACCGCTAAAATTTAAAAGCGGCGCTGCCTTGTAAAGGCAAGTTTCCTTTTACAAGTCAGCGCCGCTTTAAATTTTAGCTGTCAACTCGCCGATTTCCTGCGAGTTGAAAAAAACGGACTTTAGTACATTTACCCCCAGGAGTTTTTTTAAGGCAAAAAAGTGGAATATTCTACAATGGCGGAGTCAATCACCTAATCTTACCCCGATTGAGCATTTCACTTGCTGAAGACAAAACTAAAGACAGAAAGACCCACGAACAAACAACAACTGAAGACAGGCCTGGCAAAGCACAACAAAGGAGGAAACCCTGCATTTGGGGATGTCCATGGGTTCCACTCTTCAGACAGTCATTGCCTACAAAGGCTTTGCGACAAAGCATTATAAAATGAACATTCTCTTTAGGATTATGTTAATTTGTCCAATGACATTTGAGCCCCTGAAAATAGGGGACTGTGAATAAAAATGGTTGCTATTCCGAAAAACGTTTCATGATATTTTTGTTCAAAAAAACGCAATTTACGCTAGTTTTGTGTGCCTTAATGAATCAGGCCCAAAGTGTGCAAATGCACTTTATATATTATTTTTAGACTCCTAACAAGTCTTTTTCACAACTTTTTGTTTGAAACAGTAATACAATATTTTTTGATCAAATAAATAAAATATGTGATACAACACTGTGTTCATTCTGTGAATCAAACCATAGCATATTCTCCTATTTCATTAAAAAAAAAACATTTAACCCATGCTAAAAGAGAGTGAATTGAATAGTTATGCAAACATATTGCAATAGTTAAGAACGTTAATAAACATAATAAACAAAATATTATAATAATTGAATATATATTTAAACCCCATCAGGGATGGGTGGCACCTAAGCTTCCCGGTGTTCCAAACTGGATTGCTCTGATGATTGACATTTGGAAACACAAAAGATTCATGTACGAAAGTAGAGAAGCTCTCTGCAAATATCACAATATTTGACATCCCTGGTATAAATCACAATTTGTTAACCATCCTCATCAAAACGATTAGGAGGTGGGGAGTGGGAGATGGGAGCCAGTTATGATGACCCCTTCAATGATTCCTCACACTATTCTTGTTGGGTATACCAGCTCTGCACGGCATTATAATGCTGATATGCAGCCTTTCTGTGATGTCACTGTGCTGTTTACCATTAAGTTACAAATCTGTTGAGTTTATATAGATGTGTGGCATTTTACCTTTTCAAAGCAGTTAACTTTTGCCTGCTTATAGCTTTTATGTCCTGTTGCATAAGCAAGTTCTCACAGTCTATTTATGTCTTAGTCTGATGAGCTATGTTTAGGTAGTTAGATCCAAAATGTACGTGTTATGTGTCTCTAAAATCAATAAAAATACTTTATCGAAAAAAATTATTATAATAATTCATGCTATAATCAATTCTAAACTATCAATAAATTCCCTAACACACACACACACACAGACTAGGGTCAATTTATTAGCAGCCAATTAACCTACCAGGATGTTTTTGGAGTGTGGGAGGAAATCGGAGCACCCGGAGGAAACCCACGCAAACACGGGGAGAACATACAAGATAAGGCCATGGTCGGGAATTGAACTCATGACCCTAGTGCTGTAAGGCAGAAATGTTAACCACTAAGCCACCGTGCTGCATTTAGTACAAAGTTAGTGTACAAAGGTGCCGTTTAGCAGAATAGTGTAGGGGCTAGCTGGCAAATATTAGCTCATGAGTGAGACTCGGCTCAGCAGCCTATTTGGAGAATTTTAAAGAGAAAAAATGCAGTTAGCCCAGTGACTCAGCCCAGGGGCTGGCTGGTGGGACTATATCCTGGAATCAGGACTG
Organism: Mixophyes fleayi; assembly: GCF_038048845.1. Taxonomy (NCBI): domain Eukaryota; kingdom Metazoa; phylum Chordata; class Amphibia; order Anura; family Limnodynastidae; genus Mixophyes; species Mixophyes fleayi. Next base: position 80,700,190 of record NC_134412.1, read on the forward strand.
TCCCATCTAATGGGGATTATGCATTCCAAATATGTCTGTTTTAAGTTTTTGTAGTTTTACTTGTTCCTATATTTACAATTACTTACATAACACATGTTTATACCATATCACACTCTATCCACTTAACACACTTTCCTTAATCCATTTACACATTGTAAACTGCTAAGTTGGCTGCAGGCCAGTACATTAGGATGCTAAGTGGTCTAATCATTAAATTTCATGTCTGCATTTATGTCCTGGATATTGTTTACCTGGATAGCAGACAGCGTCTCCATAATAACACATTTACTGAGTAATTGTAATGCTGGTGATGTCTTGTTTACCATTGTCATACACACAGCAAGGCCAGGGTTATTACCCAAGGGGCTCAGTGCTTAAATAAAATCGGATGCTGCTAACATTCACTTAATTATAAATAAAACGCCAATATTTGATAGAACTTTGTAAACTATTAAAATAAGTCATTTTATTTGGCCAACAGTTTAGTAGATGCAGTTTTAAAAAAACATGGCGTTCACACAGGGACCTAGAAAAATAATGTTTCAGGGTGCTCCTTGAAGGGTGAGATCCTTGGGCAGTTGCCCGTTCTGCCCAGTCCAAAAAAATGTCCGTATCATCATCGTCATCTATTTATGTACCGCCACTAATTCCGCAGCGCTGTACAGAGAACACATTCACATCAGTCTCTGCACCATTGGAGTTTACAGTCTAAATTACCTAACACACACACACACACACACACAGACAGAGAGAGAGACTAAGGTCAATTTGATAAAAGCCAATTAACCTACCAGAATGTTTTTGGAGTGTGGGAGGAAACCAGAGCACCCGGAGGAAACCCACGCAAACATGGGGGGAACATACAAACTCCTCACAGATAAGGCCATGATTGGCATATCTAACTCATGATCCAAGTTGCTGCTCTAATGCCAAATAGGTTACCTGCTACAGTGCAGCTTTACTAAAAAATGTAAATACAAGTATGAAATTATCCAGAAAGTGAGAAACTACAACAAAACAGAAAGAAGATATAGTAAATAATTTGTGATATTTTGTGACAATATCATTAACACAGAAACAATCACCCAGTGCCTCTTTCTACATAACTGTGAGGAGCACTGCTAAGCAACAATAAGGTCAGGAATGCAAGGGGGGCAGTGTAGGGAAAGACATTGGTGATTTTTATATGTCATTTTGTATAAATTAGACATGGTGCTCCAAATGACAAAATCACAACTTACACAGAAAGTCCTAAGTCTAAAGCAAAATGCATAATACATTCAATAACTGTAGTAAAAGCATTCACATCACAGCAAAATGTGTACTTACTCTGCATTGGTAAATAAAATTACATAATTGATCCATGTATTTTGCTTAATAGACCATTGTTGAAATCCTGAATTGGATTTTCTCATTCATTTTAATTGCTATAAGCAATACATCACTGTGACAAAGTGAACTCCTTAGAAGTCTGCCTTCATTGTGTTGAAGTAATAATAACCCTGTAAATGCAAATATAACAGAATTCTATTTGGTCAACATTGAAAAATGGATGTTCCATTCCAAATCAGATGTATAGGGATTTCCCACTTTCCACTTCTCTCCCCTGATCCTATGATAGCCCCAAGGTCAATCATCGTTGCTACTCATTCAATGCCGGAGGGAGCGCACAGTGAATAATTTGTGCTCCCTTCTGTAGAAGTGGGGCAATGGAGGGACCATAGAGAGAGGGCGCCATTGGTTCAGAAGGTGAGGTCAGAACCTCATCTTTACTGTCCTGCATTTCAGCCACCTGAGACCAGAGTCTCACCTTGCTTCATGGTAGGAACTGCCCTGTATACCCAACTTTTATCATCATCAGCTATTTATTACATGTTATTTATAAGATGTCTTTGTTTAGGGCATGTGAATTTTATGTAATCTGTCATTTCAGCTTCGTTTATGGAGTTTTGCCTGATACAGGAAACTTCATATCCTAAAAACTTGCAATAGAAATATTCTCAGTTAAGCTTTAAACTGGTCTTCTGCTATATTACGGTTGTTATTTTTACCTTACCACTTAAGATATAACAGAAATATAATTTATCTAAATATTTGTTTCCTGGTTACAAGCTAAATAGTAAATACAGTAGTTTAAGCCAGCTTTGTGGATACAAAATATTCCCAGGTAACTGTTTATGGCGTATAAACACAGGACATCGATTAGACAATGTGTTATTTTGCCCAAGTGTATGACCTTACTTTTTCATGTGCTTCCTACATTTTTTTTTCCATTCTGTTTATTTAAAGAATGTTCACTGTTAATCATATTTTGGATTCTAGAAACATATAAATTACTTCACATTGGAAAGGAGCAGTGTCACCAACGTTATTAAAAGTAATTAATAAAATGTGGCAGACAAGCAATTTATCTAAAATATATTGATAGTAATGAGACCAATGCCTAAATATTATATATATAAAAAATCTCATATGGTATATTCTTTTTTTACTATTATTATTATTATTATTATTTGACTCTCTAAGTGCATTGATTTAATTTTACCACTAATCTTCCATCTATTAACCCCCCATTTTCTGTAGTCCTGCCCTCTACCCCTTATTTATTTGTATAATACCTAATAAAATGTATGCAAAAAAGAATATTGATATTGTCTCACTTATCCTAAAATTCCAATAGAAAACTTTGTGATAATACATTCCTTTTTTTCTGAAAAATATACATTATACGATTATCTATGCATATGCATGGATGGTAGATGTTTTCAGCTATTAATTTGAAAAGTATGTTATTTTTTCTCGGAGTATGTGTTATTTTTCTCGGAGATACCTTATATTAATATAAGGTGTCAAAACTGTGCTTTATGTCACTTCCAGCAACAAGTTCAAATGCTGAAAACACAGTATATGACAATTCACCAGGTACTTCAGCAAAACTGTAACTCACCTCTGCAACATTGAAATCTTGTATGACTGTAGCCATGTGCATATGGTGGATATATTGCCATGTAGATCATATATTAGGTCCCAAGGTGCATGTTTTGCTTTAAAGTAACACAGTTCAAGTAATAAATAAAGGTTTCATGACTAAATCCACATAATTATGTATTTTTCCTTAATTGCCTTAGAGAAAATGTATATAATTCCCATAGGTATATTCATGCACAGGAGGCTAATTAGAGGTAAAGTGATTGGGGAAAACAATAAAAAAGTGTTAAGCAGGCAGATGGGTCCAGAAATATATACTTTGTTACAGTACAAGTTCCGGAACTATTAGTAATAAAGATAATAAAGAATTGGGTCAAACCATTATCTATGCACAACTTAAAACATCCCTGTACACATAAAATAGAACAATGAAGTAGTTGTGAAGTAGTTGTGTTATTTGTATACTATTGTACATATTGTATAGGCACTTTACATATTGTATAGCGGCCTATCTGGACCATGACCATCTATAGAAATGTCGTCAAGGAATCAAAGCTCTTTTGAGTCTTGGGATAATAATGGGTTGTCATATCGCCGTTTCGGTGCCAAGTAAGGTAAATGTTAAAGGAACTTATTTCCCACTTATTCTGTTGGGATTCTGAATGATCAGAAAATAAGCATTGTCTTTTGAAGACTTCTAGTGGAAAGAAAGGTACTGCTTTTCCAAAACCAGCACACATGGGGGTATATTTACAAAACTGCGGGTTTGAGTTGGAGATGTTGCCTATAGCAACCAATCAGATTCTAGCTGTCATTTTGTAGAATCTACTAGATAAATGAGAACTAGAATCTGATTGGTTGCTATAGGCAACATCTCCACTTTTTCAAACCCGAAGTTTAATAAATATACCCCTTGGACTAATTATCGAATAGTTCCCTTGGATAATAAAGTCGAGATCACCTCTAGCAGTATGAGTCCATCAGGAGAAAATATTGCATAACCCATAAGAATTTGGTGGCTTTTCTCAGTCCTGTATTTGCCACGTCATCTGTGAGCCTCTGACAGTTTGTTAGTTTGGTCCACCAGAGGTGTGTGACCATGTAACATACATTCTGTATAAATCAGTTGGTTTTAATGTTTTACAAGATGATTTTTGTAATGAAGGGAATTACTTTCATTTTAGGACATAGTTATATTTGGCTTGAAGGAAAGTTAGACAGATAAAATGGGGCAGCACAGTGGCCTAGTGGTTAGCACCTCTGCCTCACAGCACTGGGGTCATGAATTGAACATTCCTGACCATGGCCTTATCTGTGTGGCGTTTGTATGTTCTCCCTGTGTTTGCGTGGGTTTCCTCCGGGTGCTCCGGTTTCCTCCCACTCTCCAAAAACATACTAGTAGGTTAAATGGCAGCTCTCAAAATTGACCCTAGTTTCTCTGTGTCTGTGTGTGTGTGTGTCTATATTAGGGAATTTAGACTGTAAGCTCCAATGGGGGCAGGGACTGATGTGAATGAGTTCTCTGTACAGCGCTGCGGAATTAGTGGCGCTATATAAATAAATGATGATGATGATTATGATAAAATATATGGTGACGGGCACTAAATTTCCACCCATTCTCACCAATCTATTTATAGCAAAAAGGAAAAATGTGATTTGGTCAAATAATAAATTTAATGAGGACCTTTCAATTGGTATAGATACATTGATGATATATTAATCATATATGGCGAATCAAATGAGTCCTTGGATAATTTTATGGGATCTATAAAATCAGTTACACAAAATGAACCATTTACAGCTGAAATCATTAACGAAAAACTAACAATTTTAGACCTTGAGGTCTTTTTTTTAACACAACAACATCTATACATGGATGGTTTATTGCTATAATTATATTTCCGTAACAAGCAATCAGTGTAATATAATATATTATATCATCACTATAAAAATAATGGCTGAAAAATATCCCCAGTGGACAATTTAAAAGAATAAGATGACATTGTTTAGACATGAGTATTTATATAGAGCAAATAAAAACCTTAGTTAATGCATTTAAATAGAAGCAATATGAATTGGATGTTATAGAAAAAGATTTTGAATGAATCAGGAAAGTCAATAGAAAGTTCATCGTCTCTTATGGAGAACGAGAGGGGGGGGGGAATTAAACAGAGTTTTATTGCGCAATATAGATGACACATGTGGCAGTTCATTTTCTTTAATGTCCTTTTGGTCTACACTATGTTGCCTGAGCAACAAGAAACTTAAAAACCAGTACTATGAGTATATGTGACATAAAAGGATGGTTTCCAGACACACTTTCTACAAAGAACATATATCCCCAAATTTCTCTTGTAGGAATTAGAGGAGTGGAACTGTCTTGGAGAAGAGGCTTCATTGAGAAATGGATTTCACAAGAGGAATCAAGATGATTTGTTTTAAATTTGGAACCATTATCTCCATGAGGTTTGTGACACGATGGGTCCGATCACCACCATCTTTCCCATCTGTCACTTTGAACAATTAAAATGAAGTGTGTGCGTTTGTTTAAGTCAGTGGTCAGGGAACAGGGGTTAAATGGGGTAAAAATGAAATTCCTGGGGGTAATGCTGCCGATTCACATGCTGTCAGTTGGATTGTAGACCCCTTTAAATGTAAAATTGCTGTTGTACCAGAAGAGCCTCAAGGGTTGGCAGAGGCACTTCTTGAGCTTCGATGCAATAATGAAGCATGTATTGCATTTGAAAACAAAGCAGATCTGTCAAATTTTTGGATGTCAACAGCTGCAAAGGCATTCATTGTACATGAGGAGGCAGTCAAAAAGTTGCTGCCTTTTGCAACAACCTACCTTTGCGAACAAGGATTTTCCACTCTAACGAACATAAAAACAAAGCAGAGAAATCCATTATATGCTGAAGATTGCCCCAATATTGATGCTCTCGTATCAAAAATTAAACAACATAATTTCTCCAAAACCTGAAGTTTTTAAGTTGAAGCTTTCAAAGAAATTTTGAATAGATTCAATAAAATTTTGAATTCCAATAATTAATAATATATGATTTCCTTCCTTTCAAATCAAGGGGGTAATGTCGGCGTATCTAAATATATTTGGGGGTTTAAGTATTATTTTGTGTTCCAGTTTTATTACTTTATCTGTGTAAGCCTGTGATGTGGACAATTGGTGTGGGGATAAATATAAGAATGCCCACAGCTAGTCATCTGATTGCTTTTTGTTTTTTTTAAATAATTTTTTTTATTGTTTATTTGAACAGGTTTGCATGTACAAAAAATCAGCAAGGAATTGTATACATGAAGTAGTACATATATATATATATGAGAATATAGTGTTAACAATGTTTATAACAACATGTTAAATATACTGAAACTATATCTGAATGTTGTGATGGCGTATACGATTCAAGGAGGAAAGACTTGAGCTTGAGGTCTTTTTTTAACACAACAACATGATGAGGATGGAGAAATGACCCTTAGGGCTAGATTTACTAAGCTGCGGGTTTGAAAAAGTGGGGATGTTGCCTATAGCAACCAATCAGATTCTAGCTGCCATTTTGTAGAAAGCACTAAATAAATGAAAGCTAGAATCTGATTGGTTGCTATAGGCAACATCCCCACCTTTTTCAAACCCGCAGCTTAGTAAATCCAGCCCTTAGACTTTGTAGTAAGTAGACCGTTAGTCACTTTTGTGTGAGCAGTTTCCAATGGAATGTTGGGGACTGAAGTCTGATTGAAAATAGAGAGAAAGGAGAGAAAGTGAGACAGGTCGCTCAAGTAGTTTGGAGTCAAAGGGAAGGAAAAGAATAGGGTGATATTTGGAGAGACAGACTGGATTGAAAGATGCTGTCTTTAAAATTGGTGAGATGAGTGCATGTTTAAATTTTGTTTTTTTTTAATAATAAATATTTTTCTGGAAGTATTAGTTTATTTCAGTAATATAGACAACTGAATTGTTAAATTGTTCTGCAAAAAATTTCCCTCGTTCTATATTTGGTCACAAGATGTTGCATATTTCAACTGCAGACTTTGTCCTTTCGTGTCTCCAGTCCTATCTTACCACATCACATAGCCAAATTAATTGATTGTCATCATCCCATTTCTATTCGTAGGGTATAAATTCATCAAAATGCAAACTTAGAAATCCAGTGTGAAATGGCATTCAGCGTAGTGGCAAAACCAAAGTGGAACTCAATTTCGGCAAAATTTCACCGTAATTTTATTCTTTTCTACTGTTATTTTGAATTGTTGTTTAGCGCTTTCATGTTTGCGGTTTATTTAATAACAGTTCACTAAATCTATGGTTATGGTGTTCATTTACAAAGGGTTTATATCACAACTGTGAAATCCCAAACAGTGTCTTGAAAAACATAATAATAATTTAGAGGTAGAAGTGTATAGATGAGGATTACTGACTGTATAATACTTAGCATGGTGGCTCAGTGGTTAACACTTCTGCCTCACAGCACTGGTCGATTCCTGACCATGGCCTTATCTGTGTGGAGTTTCTATGTCCTCCCTGTGTTTGCGTTGGTTTACTCCAACACTCCAATAACATACAAGTAGGTTAATTGGCTGCTATTAAATTAACCTTAATCTCTCTTGGTATGTCTGTGTGTTAGGGAATTTTGACTGTAAGCACCAATGGGGCAGGGACTGATGTGAGAGAGTTCTCTGTACAGCGCTGCGGAATTAGTGGCACTATATTAATAGCTGATGATGATGAATACTTGTGCTGAGATAGTTGTCTCTTTTTGACTTGGGGCAAGTCACTTTATCTCCCGGTATCCTAAAACTTGTAACTTCAATTATGTGAACAAATTGTGGATGGAGTTTCTGGGACTCATCTAAAGGTGAACACCAATACACTTAGAAATTGCACTTAGCCATGGGGCCCATTCTTGGTTGAAGACATGTCATCTATCATGGAGGTAGTATGTAATCTCCCTCAGGGCTCCACTTGCCAAATCTGATTTTTGAGGGCCGAAAGGGACGGGGGTGAGGTATTTTTCCAGTTAGGGGCTGTGAGGATACCGGGTTTAGTGTTACCTTCTGCGCCATGCAGCAGCTCACCAGTATCCTTGTCACTCTCAGGAACTGCTGTCTATCAATTCAAGCTTCTCCCCCTCTCTCCTTTAATGCTACCAGCAAAGGTAGCGGCATTGAGTCACTGTCACTCCGCTTTCGGCGGACACACAGCTCCCCAAGACCTGGAGAGGTCGGTCAGAAAAATGGCAGTACTCCAGTGACCGATTGTCCCTTTCTTGTTAGGGGCAGAGATCTATATCTCAACGCCAGCCTGACTTCAGTTATCACTTGGTAGTGAATGCCAATTTGCTGTTCTCGGTAGCTCTCTTTTAAGCCCAAATATGACCTCTTCAGCAATTTCAGGACCTGCCTGATTGGTCCTTTTCTGTGTTTACCTTTTCACATGTAAACATACAGACAAAGGGATAGCAGATGAGTCACTCCTGATTTAATTAGGAACAGGTATTGTTCTGTGGCTATGCAGCAGAGTTTGTTTAAACAGGAGAGATCACAATCCAGACACATTTACATTTAAATACACAATGCAGTCCTCTGCAATTAAACATAGAGATCTGTCTGTGGGCTTTTTCCCTATCTTAATACATGAGACCTCCTAGTGTGATGTACATTCATACAGGACTGGTGGACAATAATCCTTTTGCCTAGACTGAAACAATGGATAGACTGCAAGATAACAATACGTGCTGGCAGACTTTTTAACTACTTAGAATATATACAAGCTTAAATATGACTGACAAATATGGGGAACCAGAGGGCTAGAAAAATTACATGTTTTTATAATCCACAGTTTGTGAGAAACGAGGTACAGACAGGTTGAGGGGATATTAATACCTCATTTCCCAACAAGGGCTATGAGTGATTTGGCAGCTGTCAGAACGTGGGTAGTTAATTCAATCTTCCAACTTTAATTGAGACCCTCTGTGTTTTTTGTTGTTTAAAATTATAGATTCTATTAATAATGGCCCATATTAACAAAAAAAAATAAATCAAATTTAATTTTACACCTGCAGTGGTTTAATGTATTTTCTCCTGCATCATAGTACTTTTCCTGTATCATCTACTAGGACATGGCCGGTGGTAGCACAGTCATAGCCTAGTCTTGTAAAATATTTTTATTTATATGATTATGTCTTAATTATAATGCTTACAAATGCATTAAGTGATACAATATCTTTCTCATAGCTGACTTCACTTCACTATTTCTCAGACTGTACACAAAAGGGTTTAACATCGGTGCAATAACAGTATACATGACAGAGACCAGTCTATCCTGATCCATTCCATAACTTGATTTGGGTCTAAAATACATAAAAATTCCAGAACCGTAATATATAGTAACGACTATTAAGTGAGAAGTGCAGGTTGAAAACGTTTTTTTCCTACTGGAAGTTGAACGGATCTGGAGAATTGATGAGATGATCTGAATGTAGGAAAACATTATTAATATAAAAGAACCGATAATGACAAATCCACTAATGATGAAAACAGCAAGCTCATTGGTCCAGGTGTTTGTACAGGACAGTTCAAGAACTGGTGGAATATCACAAAAGAAATGGTTAATTTTATTGCTACAGAAAGACAAAGAGAATGTGAGGACAGTGTGTATGAGAGAATTTGCTGCCCCGATTGTCCATGAGCCAATGACAAGCTGTCTACATTTTAATTTATTCATAATAATGCTATATAAAAGAGGATGACATATAGCGTTATATCGATCATAAGCCATGACTGCGAGAATATAGCATTCTGTTCCACCCAAAAGCAAAAAACAGTACATCTGTATAACACAGCCATATACAGAGATTGTTTTATGTTCTGATAGGAAGTTCGACAACAAATTTGGAACAGTGGCTGAGATATAACATATATCCAGAAAAGAGAAGTTGGCAAGAAAAAAGTACATTGGGGTGTGAAGATTCAGACTGAATCTATAGGCAAGAATTATATATATATTTCCATTCACTGTAATTATATAGATACACAAAAATATCATGAAATGGAAAATTTGGAGTTCCCGTATGTCAGAGAGTCCGGCTAAAACAAATTCCGATAGAGCTGTAAAATTGTGTCCATCCATTTCACCATTTATTTCTGCAGATAGAAGAGAAATCAGTAATGATTCATGGAAGGTTTAATAAGAAGTAGTAATTCAGATTATGGTCGTGTAAAGCGCTACGGAATTTGCTGGCGCTATATAAATAAATGTTGATGATGATGATGATGGTCGCTTCTAGATCTAATCAGGATGGGACAACCACACTGACAACCTTTGGAATTTGGAACAAAATTGGCTTTTATGATGTCCATGTCAAATTAGAAATGTTACTAAAATTGCAAAAATGATACGAAAATAAAAAACCTTTAAACTGTTCTTCAAATGAAAATACTTGTGAATATATTCTCTGAAAATGGAGGCAAAATATTGTGAATCATCCTCCTGTTCATCTCTAGTCTTTTGTAAAGGGGAGGTATAGTGCATCGGCAGGACCTATAGCAAAACTTAGGCTGGCATTACTCCTGTAGCCTCCTGGGTCCTCCGCTCCTCATTGTGCATGAAAGTAGATCTCCCTTCTCTTTTCAGAGCCAAGAGGGGATATCGGGGAGTGATGCGGGATCCTGGTGGGTTGGACCTCAGAGATCAGTGCTGGGCCCCCTCAACTCAGGGGCCCATAGCGGCCACACCCCCTTCAACCATGGCAGTTCCACCACTGTTTTTGTAACTAAACATTGTTTTATTATTTTCCTGCCCTAGTAAATGACGTGGCTCAGAATTGCATTGCAGCAACTTAAGTGGTACAGTAATATCACGATGCCATATTTATGACAGTAGTGTTTTTTGCTAAACTAGTCTTGAAAACAGCATAATCAACATCAGGTATATTCTGTTAAATGAGTCATTGCAGTTTTATTTTCATTGTTGTTTTAGTTTTGATTTTGTGCTAACAAAAAGGCAAAAAAAGTAAATTGTGAGGAAATAAAGCAAGCATAAATTACAGATTTCATCAATAGGGAAATTGGATTATTGGAATAATACATATAAATGGGTGGATCAAGCAGGTTTGTTGTCTTTGACAGGAAATAAATTGGTGCATCAACAAAACATCTATTATGTAAAAGATGTCTATTACTTAAACAAAGTTGTTACAGTTGATGCCAATTTCTGAACATATTAGGGATATTCTCCTTACAGATTTTTTTGCTTTCCAAAGTTTTCAAAAATGTTGGTAACCCACCTGGGACAGTCTATCTTCTTAGACATTGGATCCATAGTCTAACCCATAGCTTTTCATGTTGTCTCCTCGGTGCCTTGAAGACAAAACTCATGGTTGGTGAGAAGCAAGGGTCTGAATTGTCCATATGGTGTAATATATACACATCTATCCCCCATATAAAAGGCCTACATAGCATTATGACCAACATTCTAGAACCTGCCATTTTGAATACCATTCTTACATGTCTACTCACATTACTTGAATTAATTGTAAATATAATCACTTTAGTTTTGGCAATTGTTTGTACTTCCAACTACAGTGTGGCCATGAGCTCATTAGTAGCTCCCAGTTTGACTAATATGGATAAATTAGAGGATAATTTCATCCTTAACATTAAGGATTTCACCAAATATAGCAAAATGTAGGCTAGATATTTGGACAATGTGTTTGTCCTTTGGACAGTTCCCCTTTCAGCTTTTAAGGTATTCTGTAACTAAATAAATACAATTTGTGATTGAACATTGAAAAAACATTTATGATCTCATCCTCAAGAACAGTGGGTCAATGATTACACATCAGTGCACAAAAACTTCAGACAAAAACATTGCGCCCCTAAATTTAATTCTGCATTTCCAAAAAGTTAGCTCTTCAGAGATAATAGGATTATTTTTCAGGTAGTAATTTTTTTATTATTATAATTTATTTCTTTTTACTCTTTTTTTTTTTTTAAAAGTACATTGGATTTTTAAGTAAAATGTACATTAAAAAAAAATAAAAAAAATATTATAAATAATAAAAAAATAATAGATAGGGGCTATGAAAGAAGAGAAAGTTTAAAACAAAGCAGGCACTTCAGGGGGGCAAAACCAAGATATGGCCCTGTAGTTCTGTGCTCCCTGTAAAGCACCCAGAATCAGAGATTTAGATGCCCTAATTCACAGTCAAGAGGTTGTGACACAGAGTGGTGTTGATCACGGGATAAGTGAGGGAGAAGCAACCAGACCACCCTCCCCATTCCTTGTGAGACCCCACAGACCTCTCATGCTCTCATGGTCTTTAGGCACCAATAGCCTCTTACTAATTTACAAATACAGAAATCTAAAAAAAATTAAATAAAATAATAAAAAATAAAAATAAGAAAAATCAGTTAATTCGCACTGCGGTACGTGACCATAGATCACAATATACTTCTAATGCTTTACTGCTCAGTGACACACAATACAGAACAGCAGTATTGTATTTTTGCCTACAATATATGACCTTTTGTACCACTTAATTTAAAAAATGTGTGTTATTGTTACAGTAAATAGAGGAACTTCTTCATTTATATATATATATACCTACTCTGGACAGAAGAGAGCAGTATAGCCTTAGAAATTGGTTTTGTGGATTGAGTTTTCTACAGTCTACAAAATGTTTACAAGTTTTATTTAAAGTGCACATTTCTTGGCTTTCAAATCCCAAGTATGTTGTGACAAGATACAGGCAGGATGACAATTTCTCCCCAAAATCTATAACGTTCAAATTAACAAAAACAAAGCCTAACCAAAGGAAAGAGAAAAAAGTGGATGACAAATCTTTGGAAAACAAGGAGAAAGCATTTGTGTGAGACTCCTACACTTTAATTCAAGATATAATGACAGCTAAATCTCCATTAATAGGCATGAAAATGAAAGTCTATCTAGACAACTTCACCAGTCATATCCACTCAAAATAGACGATTACAACAGTCAGAACAATTGTTCAACTATTACAATCCAGAAAAGGCGAATTCAAGTGTCCTCACATAAGGTTAAATGATCTCATAAATAGAGCAGGAGGAACAATTTTCAAATTACTTGACTGCCAGAAATAGTTAAAGGAGCTGTCCTACACCAATAGGTCACACAATTATTTTCAGCAGAGACCAAAATGATCACTTCTGGCCAGTCAATAGTGACTGAAAGGTTAATTGTAGTCCGGATAGAGAAGACTTTTCAGCACAGTCAATGGAGGTGATCTCTATAAAGATAAAATTAGTCTTCTTCAGGCCAACAGAAACTTACGGTTTACGGTATGAATCTTTTCACCAGCTTTTCTTCCAGGTCTTTTCTGCCCTCTCAGTACCGAAAAGAACAGAGTTTCATCGTTTGCATCCTTTTGAAGACACGGCACTTCTCATTGTTAGACCTGGTAAGATTTGTAGGTGAAAATACATGACCATTCAAAGTTTTGTGATGCTCCAGCAGAAGGCTGGGACTTCATGCTCAGGCTGATCCCTCTGTTTATCCTCATTAATACAAAATAACTGTGTAATTCCAAATGTTGCATCAAATTACTAGGGTCCATGAGAAACCCATTAGGAAACTTTAATAATAGCACTACAATATCCCTTTTTTTAATGGGAAGGGAATGACCAGATTAATGGAAGCAGAATTAATCTCATGGGCGGGTTTGTATGGACTTTATTTCTTTGCCTCACCTCTGGTAGTGCCAGTGTTACACCTATAGGGAAGAAGTCACCTTTAATACGTTAACCCACAATGCGAATCTAGATTTTCAGTCGCTTTAAGTACTAAATTTATTAAGTGATGCTAGCACCATCTGATCCGGTCATTCTTTATATGGAGCTATTGAAACTGATTTAATAACTGGAGCTATTGATGACTGATTTAATTATGCCCTCCAGCGTAGTTGCAAACGGACAGTGATCTCAAGATAGAAAACTTAATGGCTCCAAAGTAGAGAGAAAATGAATCGAATAATATCCGACACCAAAATAACATCATAGTTTTCTATTATGTGTGGGTTGTTGCTAATAGTATATTTATTTAATTTGCTCTCGTTGGCTGAAACACAGTCCAGAGAGAACAAGTGCTGACAATAAAGAAAAATGCTTTGTATGGTTCACTTTGCATTGTTAAATTGTGATTATTTATGCTATAAGCAATTGGATTTAATATTATGGCGGGGAACAATGTCTGTAGTTCAAAACGGTTTAAGGAAGTTATGCATGTTTGCTGTAATTGATTTCTTAATGTCATTTTCTGCATGAAGTTAATACAATATTTAATCCAATTTTCAATAAAACAGGATTAGATCTTGGGAGAACATGTGGTCAAACTTCCTCATTGCAATTCCTGATAACATACTTTGCCCTGGATACATATAGAGATAATTACACTTATCATCTCCCGCATTGACTATTGCAATTCCCTCCTTACTGGTCTTCCCAAAAACAGACTCAAACCCCTACAATCTATTTTGCACGCTGCAGCAAGACTGATTTTCCTTGCAAATCGTTATTCCTCTGTTGAATCACTCTGTATATCTCTACACTGGCTGCCTGTCTTCTACCGAATCCAATATGAAATACTTTTACTAACCTACAAGGCCATCAACAAAGCTGCACCAACATACATCTCCTCTCTTGTCTCAAAATATCTCCCAACTCGGCAACTCCGTTCTACACCAGATCTGCGTCTCTCATCCACCCTCATTACATCCTCCCATTCCCGGTTACAGGACTTTTTTCGGGCTGCACCCACTCTATGGAATTCTCTCCCTCGCACAATAAGACTTTCCTCTGGTCTACAAACTTTCAAGCGTTCTCTGAAAACCTACCTCTTCAGACAAGCTTATAATATTACTCAGCCACCCTCTTAACCTCGCTACCTTTAGCCTGTTACACAATTTCACACAAGACAACTACCCCCTGACCAACATGTTGTGTGACGGGATCACTTAGCTTATGAGTCACTTTTACCTTTGCAGTCTGGCTGGGCCAAAATGCAAAATGTAGACTTAACCTCATGTGTCAATCTCCCATTGTCCCATAGATTGTAAGCTTGCGCGCAGGGCCTTCTCACCTCTTTGTCTGTTTTACCCAGTTTGTTTATTAGTTTATTATGTTTGTCCCCAATTGTAAAGCGCTACGGAATATGTTGGCGCTATATAAATAAATGATGATGATGATGATGATGAACATCCAATATACTCTTTACTCTCAACCACATAATATGCACTCAAGGCCTCTTTAGAGGATTTATGCTCTAGAATTGCATATTCAACTGAACATAATGATCATGCCCCTTGTCAAAAGCAGTGAATAGTCCATTCACTCACATTTGAGGTTTCCTAGATATTTTTTGGAAGCAGATGATTAACCCAGGAATGGCCACACTTTTAGACAATAATTTGTGCCATATAGATGTCCCATATAGATGATGCAGAATTGTTTTGGTAAAACACTACAGTGGTGTTATGTGGTCAAATTATGGCCTACAGCATAAAAGAATAACATTCAATATTATAAAAAAAAAAGTCAAGAGGTAACAGAAGCAAGCACTGAATTCTTGCAAAACTCTTCACTAGTTTGGAAAAAACAGAAGATACAATTCTTGTTTTACACAGTTGGCTCAAAAGAAAAATAAACAGGTTTAAAGTATACATATTTTTGATAGAGTAAGAAGTCCAGGATATTGTTGGCCAGGACGGGCTCAGACGTCCCAGGGGTGAGTGGTAACACCCCAGAAAGTGTTTGCTAATGATTTGGTAGTTTAAATAATTGTTTATAGCCCCGGAAGATAACTGGAGAAAGAGGGTGCAATCTCTGAAAGAAGCCCAAATGTCTCAACTTGTAGTGTCAAAGTGACATTTTGGAAGCTTCAATAACTGAGGCTTAGATATTGGTGGTGCTCACAAAATTTCAGAGCAAGTGAAAATCCAATGACATTCATTGAGGCACAAATTATATTACTCCCAAAACCAAGCAAACCTTCTGAAGAGGTTTGATCTTATAGACTGATCTCTCCTCTAAATCATGACTGTAACTTTTCTTTCCTAAACATGTTAGCTAACAGATCCCACCCAATATCATAATTGCCAACCAGATATTCTTCTTCTTCTTTCTTCTTTCTTCTTTCTTCTTTCTTCTTCTTTCTTCTTTCTTCTTCCTTCTTCTTCTTTTTCTCATCCTTTATTTGTCCAACATGTACCATACCAATGTATATTGAGGGGATCATGATACAAATAAATATTACCATCACTTCAAACAGAAGGTAAAGATAGCCCTGCCTAGATGGGTTTAAAATTTAAGAGGTATAGATAACAGTTCATCATCATTAACATCATCATTTCTATGGCACCATCAATTCTGCAGTGCTGTACAGAGAATATTTGACACTCCTATCAGTCCCTGCCCCATTGGAGTTAGTGTTATTTTTTGTCAGCAGCCAATTAACCTACCAGTATGTTTTTGGAGTGTGGAAGGAAACCGGAGCGCCCACATGTGGAAAGAACATACAAACTACACACAGTTAAGGCCATGGTCGGGAATCAAACTCATGACCCCAGTGCTGGGCATTGAAACATACAGCAGAGAAATAACAATTATAGCTCATGGTTTGGAAAATGTGTGCCCAGTTTATATTTGTTGCTGATAGGGCATTTAATAGAATCTCCTTTAACTTATTTAAATAATGTTGTAGCTCTAGTTGTTTTCCCACTTCATTGCAAAAGTCTACACAGCAGCCAAATTCTTTATCTACCCTATTCTTTCCATCAGCCATAGTAGAATTTGTTCCCTCCCAGACACCACCGTCCTGGCTCTTACATCCATGCACAAACGATGTGTGTGACACAACAAAGTACCATTTCCTCTGCTGTTTTACGCTTTTGCAGTGTGTAAATGAACCTTATTGATTTGCTGCTCCCTATAGTCTAATATATAACTTAATCTTGTGCTGGCAGAAATAAGTTGCCAATGCATGGAATTATATTTTACTGGTCATTTTATAAAGGTTTACAAACAGCACACATTTATACTAACAAACCATAATGTAATACAAAATATAGAAAGTGGCACTGTAGTACAGTCAGGCAGTGATTTGGAAATTACAAGTAAAAAGTTCACAACTGTCAAAAAGAAATAAAGTACAAGACAAAGCAAACTAGACAAATACAAGGTGTATAGAACGGAAGAAGAAGTTGAAGAATCACTCTAGGTAGCAGTGTTTTTGGAAATGTTAGGGTTAAAAATGTAATACTTGAGAATAATTCCTAATGATTTCTTAAGTGCAACACAGCAGAACATTTTCTTCATAGACAATCCAGTTTTAAATATGCCACTTACAGAGAGTACAATTTAGTGTGACTATTACCCAGGAATTAGCAAAATTTGGCCTAAAATGTAAATTACAACAGCTGGCTGCAAGGCTGTTTCAGCTATATTTCATGTAGCTTTTGTGAGAAATTAACTTTGTTTTTATAATTAATTTTAGCCGTAATCTAATAATGTTAAATAAACAAGCTCAGGAAATTAGGTTTTTATAAAGCTAAGATAATAGCATCGTTTGTAAAATTCATCAACATTCATCTTTTTGCATGGTCATTGATCAAAGATGTAGTTTAAACTTATTTTTATTGTAGACAACAATTTGCACAATTTTACAAGTAGTTGTTGCTAGCTTTAAACAAATAAATAAAAACACTGAATCTAAAATGTTACAACCTATTTTTATTCATCAGATTTCATGCGTTAACCATGAGGAAAAAAACAAATTGACAAATATTCTCTGTACAACCCTACGGAATTGGTGGTGCTATGTAATTAAAATGATGACGATGATGATGGGGATAACGATTGATCCATAGGATAGTCACTAGAAATATCATATTTACATGTACAAAAAAAATACAATTTAAAACTCTAGCAAGAATGGTTGTAATATTTAACTTACCCTATGTAATTCATTTCCTTAGAAAACAAAATAATACCAATGTGGGATAGTACGAATATGGAATACTGTAGTCTGCCTCGATATCTAGCACATCCGTATTAATATTATTTTGTGAGTCTTTTGGGACATGTCCCTGTAGAGTCAGATTACAATATGATCTTAACACTTGAGGATATGAAGTCTGTATGAAGCTATAATTTAATCATTTATAAATTTACAGAGTTGAAGTAAAAGTAAAAACTAGATTATTTAATAGATACATAAACAATCATACAACAATTCAAAATGGGGCCTGAAACAAATATAACATAGATTTCACCACAAAGGGGGATATTCAATTATCCGCAAGGTTTTTTTTTTCCCCACTGTGTGAAAAAAAAAATAATCTCCCGCAGGTTTTTACCTTCAATAGCGACTGTTTTTAATTAGCACAGCGCGAAAACTCGTGCAATTCAATTGAAAAAGAGGGAACGCTGTGCCCACGCGTTAATCATTGTGTTTGCGAGTTTTTAGGGGAGTGAAGGGGAGTTTTAACATGGTCATGTATAACACAAAAAAAAGGTTTTGCATATATTTTCATACATTAGATTGCATTACATATTGATAATATCTACATTACAGTACTTTCTTTAGTATATTTTTTTATTGAACTATTTTTTTGCCATAAAATCATCTATACCATGTCAAAACACATTACTACATTCATATTTGCACCAAAAATATACATAAATATAATTAATTAGTAATTTATTTATTTTATTTTTTTATGTTTTTTTTATTTCATTATTTTTTCACAAGAAAATCATCTTTTACATGTAAGACATTAGTGATAAACATAGTTTAACTTTTTTTCCACATTATTGTGTGATTTCAAATACTTTTCAGAGGTTTTTTATTTTTAACACACCCCAAAGAGGTACGAGATAAAACAGCATATTTGCCTGTTTAACGCACCATGTTAAAAAACAATTGAATAGCTTTTAACGCGGCTGCCTCTCGCACACCCTATACTTTCATAAGACCTTCTACTGGAGCGCGAGAGGACCGTTTCATGAAGAAAAAAACGTAGCGTTAAAAATGGAATTGAATCGTGGGTAAAGTTAATCCACTCGAAAATGATAAAAAAAACAGCGTTAAAATGATGTAACGCGATCTAAAGAAAAAACTTGCGGGACAATTGAATACCCCCCAGAGAATTGAATAAAAAAATATAATAGAAATTTAATAGATTTCCAAATTATACTTCTAACAACATGCAAAAAAATAGTACTAAAAAGGAGAATTAAATTCTAGATAATGACATGTACATGGCAGCCACTTTAAGCCAATGTGCCACCCATTGGAATTTTTGTAAATCTTCCTGACATTAAAGCCTAGAACAGATCTGGCCATTTTCATTAGGAGACCCGAGAACCACACACTGTAGGTGTTTTCCATTGGACTGTAGCTTTGCTATTCTGCAGCATTGGCAAAATGCACTAAGATACTATATATCACTTTTCAGTGAATATTTCATATTTGTTCATTTCAACCCCTGCTCCAGCTGAGCTCACAGTCTAAATTCTCTACCCAAACATTAACCTGCTAGTATTGTTTCTGGATTGTGGGAGGAAGGTTAGGCAGCTGAAGGAAACCCAGCCAAACACAGTAAGTGTTGCCCTGATTGGATTGGGCCCCAGCGACTAGCTATTTTGCCACTTTGCCACTGTGTCACCCTATGTCTAAGAAGTTGGACAGGACTGTTACAGGAAATATTGTGTGTACATACGGGTATACGCACAATACTTTCATTTTGCATGCCTTAATCAGGTCATGTATGAGCGATAATGTCTATGGAGATTTTACCTCCTCAAAGTTGGACAAATATGTTTTTTCGAAACAGAATAAGGAACCAAGTATAATAATAAAGATTTATATTGGACAGGAACATTTTTTTTGTGTGTTCTTGTCCATTGTAATGGAAAATCATTCATGTTTTTTTAAGTTTAATAAAAAATGCCTAAGTTCCTCCATACTTTGAGAGAAAGCATAAATAAATGTGTGTCTTACAAAAATAAAACAAAAAAATATAACCAAACTAACTTTTCGTTGTAGAATAGGAGAAACAGAAGCTGTATGCTGATAGCATTGCTGCCGAAAATTGGACAAAAATGTAAACTAACAATGGAGGAGAAAACTAATAAAGGCCAATTGAAAAAAATACTTACTTGATCGTTATCTATCAGCGCATCTTAAGACCCTGTGATAGGTCCACTATGATTGCAAAGATTAAGTATAGAGGCAGACTTTCCCTTTGAGCAATAGATACGATAATTCTCATAAACATTTTGTTAGTCGAAACAATACATTTATGATACCTGATTTTACTTCTGTGTTTCTTAGACTATATATGAAAGGGTTTAAGAGTGGAGCAATAACTGTATACATTAAAGAGACCGCTCTGTCTTGCTCCATTCCATAACTTGACTTGGGTCTAAAATACATAAAAATGACAGAACCATAAAATATAGTAATGACTATTACGTGAGAAGTGCAGGTTGAGAAAGTTTTCTTCCTCCCAGAAGTTGAACGGATCTGGAGAATAGTTGAGATGATCCGAATGTAAGAAATCGTTGTTAGTATGAATGAAGAAATAACAACACAGCCGCCAACCACAAATATAACAAGTTCATTGGTCCAGGTGTCTTTACATGACAGCTCTAGAACTGGTGGAACGTCACAGAAGAAATGGTTTATTTGGTTAGATCCACAAAATGGTAAAGAAAACGTGAAGGCTGTGTGTATTAAAGCATTTAGCGCACCAGCAAGCCATGACGCCACTACATGTTCAATGCAAACAATTTTATTCATTATGATAGTATATAATAGGGGGTGACAGATGGCGTTATACCGATCGTACGCCATAGCTGCTAGAATACAGCACTCGGTTCCACCCAACAGTAAGATACAATATATTTGTGTAGCACAACCATAGTAAGAGATCACTTTATGTTCTGATAACAAACCTGACAACATGTTGGGAACTGTAGAGGTGACATAAAATATTTCCAGAAAGGAGAAATTAGCAAGGTAGAAATACATAGGGGTGTGAAGCCTTGGACTTAGCGTGTATGTGATGATTATAGACACATTTCCGCCCACAGTAACAATATAAATACAAAGAAATAATGGAAAAAGCAAAAGTTGTAGAGCATGTAAATTGGAGAATCCCAGAAGAATAAATTCTGTTGGAATGGTCTGATTTACATTCATGTTAGAAAATAATTCTGCTAAACTGGAAAATTTAGAACAAGAAAAACAGATGGTACTATGAGTATACTGCATTTCTGAGTCCAATTTTAAAATTGTACCATTCAGAGTTTTTTCTGGTTATTTATAGATTATTGTAATATGTCTGATACGTTAATCATGTTTTTGTGTCAACAAAAGCTGCAGTTCTTTCAATAACTACCAAATGACACAGCACTGGGGTCATGAGTTCAATTCCCGACCATGGCCTTATCTATGTGGAGTTTGCATGTTCTCCCCGTGTTTGCGTGGGTTTCCTCCGGGTGCTCCTATTTCCTCCCACACTCCAAAAACCTGCTAGAAAGTTAATTGGCTGCTATCAAAATTGACCCTAGCTTCTCACTCTCTCTGTCTGTCTGTCTGTCTGTGTCTATATTAGGGAATTTAGACTGTAAGCCCAATGGGGCAGGGACTGATGTGAATGAGTTCTCTGTACAGCGCTGCGGAATCAGTGGCGCTATATAAATAAATGGTGATGATGATGATATGACTAAAGGCAAACTTATACACTGGTCTGCACACACCACGGTGTAATACTGGTGCTATGTGTGTGATAAAATGTCCTGCACAAATGTAGAATAAAGCTGGGAGTCTTATACATATCTTTGGGGCATAAGTTTTCAGTACTAAAAAAAAATTGTCTCCAGCAGGTCTTACACCTCTGCGCTTGGCTTTGTGCTGTAAATTGCTATCTTTTGGGAGGGGCAAATGATTGATCTAGATCCGGGTGGGGAGGAGTATTGATATGATGTGTATATTTGTAAGCACTCTAAGAATTGCAATTATTAAACATTGTTATATGCATGTGGCATTTAAATAATCTACAGGACAAACTTCAGCATGATGTAGAGTTGTATTGTAAGTGCATTGATGCATTTTGGTGCAGAATTGGTACACTGCATGTGTGCATGAACTGCATCCGTATTTAGCAATATTTTGCAGCCTCTTGCACTTTGATAGATGGATCAGTGACATTAACAGGCAAGTACAGTACTGTACGGGTGTGCACACGCAGAGATATGTCTTATTCTGAGTTACACGAACACTGAAATTTGTTGAATGATGAGATGCAAATTTTGCACCTACATAAACCTGGTAGATGATAATGATGATGATGATTAGTATATCTTTGTTCTGGATACTTCTATATGTTAGATTTAAGGCTGCACTTATCTTAAGACCAGAAATACAGACGTGGAAATTGTGCAGACGTAACTTTGATCATACACAAATGCTGCATATTTTCATTTAATTCTAAATCAGGTAGGTCCTTGGTGTCTATTTTATGGGTTATTGTCCATTTGTGCTTTACATTTATTAACTAACCCTCAACTACATCAAATTTAAATAAAATCTGCAGCCTCGTGTTTTGCAATAAAATCAATGTCTTAAGTAGGTCTGACAATAAAGGGGGTATTCAATTGACCGCAAGATTTTTTTTAAGACCGCGTTACGTCATTTTAACATTTTCAAGCGCGATTCAATTCCATTTTTAACGCTCCGGGTTTTTTTTTAACAAACGGTCCTCTCGCGTTACAGTAGGAGGTCTATTGAAAGTATAGGGTGTGCGAGAGGCAGGCGCGTTAAACAGGCCAATATGCTGTTTTTTCTCGCACCTCTTTGGGGTGTTATAAAAATAAAAAAACCTCTGAAAACTATTTGAAATCATATAATAATGAGAAAAAAAAAAGATAAACTATGTTTATCACTAATGCCTAACATGTAAAAGTTGATTTTCTTTCAAAATATAATGAAATAAAAAAAACATAAAAAAATAAAAATCACTAATTAATATATTTATGTATGTTTTTGGTACAAATATGTTTGTACTAATGTGTTTTAACATGCTATAGATGATTCTATAGTAAAAAAAATAGTTAAATAAAAAAATATGCTAATGAAGGTACTGTAATGTAAATATTATCAACTAGAATCATTGTGTAATGCAATAAAATGTATGAAAATGTATGCCAGTCCTTTTTTGTGTGTTATACATGATCGCGTCAAAACTCCCCTTCACTCCCCTAAAAACTCACAAACACAATGATTAACACGCAGGGGCAGCGTTCCCTCTTTTCCAATTGAATTGCACGAGTTTTCACGCTGCGTTAACTAGAAACGGTCGCTATAGCAGTTAAAAACCCGCGGGTGTTTTTTGGTTTTTTTTAACGTGGCGTGAAAAAAAAAAACTCGCGGTCAATTGAATACCCCCTAAGTGACTCTAAAATCTGTAATAACATAACTGACTTAGATATGTCTACAAGTAAAAGAAAAATGCATAAAGTTTTAAGCTTGATACATAGAAATAAATAGAACCTATAGCAAGTACGAGACTATAAATAACTTACTGTATATTTTAAGACATTAATATTATTTGTACAGGAACTGAATACCCCAATATCCTGAAGGACTTTTCAGTATCTTTGTAACATTTAAGCTGTGTATATATGGTCAATTGAAAGAACAGACAATTGATTCACAGATACAAATAATTTTCTTGTCTCTTTACAAAGATCAGGAGCCATTTAGGTAGCAAAATGTTTGTTGTATTGGCTGTGTGTTGTTAAATAATTACAATTTGTTCTGAAGTGTAAATCAAAAAGCTCATACAGGCTGGAGTCAATAGCATTTCATGGCTATATAATGGTTTGTAAATCACTAGAGACTAATCTCTGGTGTAACTAAAATGATGTTGCTCTGCTATGTTAGAATAAAAATAGCCTACATATGATTATAGTTTGTAAACTTCACAAAAACAACTATAAACCTTTCAAAGTAAACCTTTTAGTAAGTGCAGTGCAAAATGTTCTAATATACCTGTCTTTATGTTGAGTAGTACTTGTGCACAAAAGAGTATTTACAACAGACGAAGTAGAATTCAGGGGCAAGCAGAAGATTTTAAATAAGGGATTACAAATGTAAAAAGTATAGTAGAATGGAAGCTATCACATGGGAGAACACTTAGGGCTAGATTTACTAAGCTGCGGGTTTGAAAAAGTGGGGATGTTGCCTATAGCAACCAATCAGATTCTAGCTTTCATTTTGTAGAAGGTACTTAATAAATGAAAGCTAGAATCTGATTGGTTGCTATAGGCAACAACCCCACTTTTTCAAACCCGCAGCTTAGTAAATCTAGCCCTTAGTTTGCATGGGTGCAATTCTACACTTAATTTTGTAAAAGGCCATTTCATAGTTTGATATATGACATGTGGTATTGTATTATACTTACACTGTCCTATATAGACTACTGTCATGGCCGAATGTTTTTGGAGCATGATGTAAATATCGTTTTTCACAAAGTTTGCTGTTTCAGTGTTTTTAGACATTTTTGTCATATGTTGCTATGGTATACTGAAGTAAAGTTACAAGCATTTCATAAATGTCAAAGGCTTTTGTTGACAATTGCATTAAGTTTATGCAAAGAGTCAATTTTTACAGTGTTGACCCTTCTTTTTGAAGACCTCTGCAATTCGCCCTGGCGTGCTGTCAATCAACTTCTGGGCCACATACTGACTGATGGCCCCCCATTCTTACCTAATCAATGCTTAGAGTTTGTTAGAATTTGTGGGGGGGGGGGGGGTTTGTCCACCCGCCTCTTGAGGATTGACCACAAGTTTTCAAAGGGATTAAGTTCTGGGGAGTTTCCTTACTATGGACCCAAAATTTCTATGTTTTGATCCTCAAACCACTTAGTTATCACTTTTGCCTCATGGCAAGGTGCTCCATCATACTGGAAAAAGGCATTGTTCATCACCAAACTGTTCTTGGATGGTTGGAGAAGTTTCTCTTGGACAATGTTTTGGTACCATTCTTTATTCATGGCTGTGTTCTTAGGCAAAATTATGAGTGATCCTATTCCCTTGGCTGAGAAGCAACCTCACAAATGAATGATCTCAGGATACTTTACTGTTGGCATGACACAGGACTGATGGTAGCGCTCACCTTTCCGTCTCCGTACAAGCGTATTTCCAGATGCAATCATTCTGAAAGGGAATTCATCAGAGGAAATGACTTTACCCCAGTCCTCAGCAGTCCAATCCCTGTACCTTTTGCAGAATATCAGTCTGTCCCTGATGGTTTTCCTGGAGAGAAGTAGCTTCTTTGTTGGCCTTCTTGACACCAGGCCATCCTCCAAAAATCTTGGCCTCACTGTGTGTGCAGATGCACTCACACCTGCCTGCTGCCATTCCTGAGCAAGCTCTGACTGGTGGTGCCCCGATCCCACAGCTGAATCAATTTTAGGAGTCCTGGCAATTGCTGGACATTCTTGGGCGCCCTGAAGCCTTCTTAACAACTATTGAACCTTTCTCCTTGAAGTTCTTGATAATACGACAAATGGTTGATTTAGATGCTGTCATAAACATAGGGAACTTACAGTTATTTATAAGGGATGAATCATTACTGCAGTGTAAATATGTTATAGCAAATGAATCCATTAATAATTTCACCTACTAAAGTGTAAAATGTGAAGACAAAGTCTGATGTAAATGTATTTGATGGCTTTGCACATTCCAGTATGAGAAGATAGGAGTGTCAACTGTGGCAGCTTCAAAGAGCTCTTGCTGTGAGATATATCCTGACACAAGTTAGTTTTTGGACTCCTAACTAGACTTTGTGCAGCCGGTCGCAGCTGGACATCCTTGCAGCCCAAGGCAGCATTTTGAAGGCCTATACAGGTATATAGATATATGAGCTTCAAAGGAAAATGTCTTCATAACTCATATTTTAGGGGATCCGGGTGATACTCTATACTGAGGAACAGAAATCACACCAGGGTTGTGAAAGACAGGCTCGGTGGTATCCGGAAACAGATAAAATCACATATCTTTGGAAAAGGTGTATCACATTGTCAAAATTTCATTATGTTTGGTATCAAAAGATGGACAGAGTCATAGGGGATTTATTAATGATAAAATTGGATCTGTGTGACGCTCCACAGAAAAGTTAGGTAACATAGTAGAATTGGTTAGTAAATCAAACAACATGCAAATAGGTGATTGAAAAAAGTGTCACAGGTCACAACCCCCTGGGGGTAGAAAAAAGTGTGGACGTGTCTTTAAAAAACTGAGACCAGATACAGGAAAGGGTCAGACTTTGGAAAATCAATTCACATTGATAAGCTGTCCATCTTCCTTGCCAATTTCCCATGGCACAGAGTATGCAATTCATGTAAGTGACACTCTGAAGGTAACCCCTTTTATTTGAAACTATTTTGCTTGTGTATGTCAAGCAATTGTTTATTCATTATTTTTTTTTTTAGATCTGTATGCCCTGTACTTTTGTATATTAAATCTATAATTTAATATGTGGCGTCATTGATACTCTAACAATCCATTAGCCTATTGAGAAGAATATAGCTTGACCAATTTAACCCTTTGAATACCAGTGTATGATTTCTTGCTACATTTGCTTAACAAGCTGTGTGTGCTTGCATTTACATTTCTGTAACAGTCTGGAGGTGTGAAGAGTTAACCCTGTGCTTGCTAGTGTGGGTTTTGTTAGTCTGTGGATAGCTAGAAGTCTTGTGTGCCAGTGTGGGACAGTATATTGGGGTCCTATTGCCCGTATTCAATAGGTGGTGGAAAACCTGAAGTGTATGAGGTGTGAGCGTTGTTTAGGGGTGATTCAGTAGGTCTATAACCTGTGTAAAGAGAGACTGTGGGCTGGAATCATGTGACTTCATACAGCAAACACCCCCAAAATCACGGCAGCTGGGAGCGAGTTCGTGACAGATGCAATCTTACTAGCAGCAATATCCTTGCCTGTGAAGCCCTTTTTGTACAAAGCAATGATGACTGCATGTGTTTCCTTGCAGGTAACCATGGATAACAGAGGAAGAACAGTGGTTTCAAGCACCACCCTCCTTTTAAAGCTTCCAGTCTTTTATTCTAACTCCATCAGCATAACAGAGTGATCTCCAGCCGTGTCCTCATCAACACTCTCACCTGTTAACGAGAGCATCCCTGACCTGATATCAGCTGGTCATTTTGTGGCAGGGCTGAAATGCAGTGGAAATGTTGTTTTTGGGATAAAGTTCAGTGTCATGGCAAAGAGGGACTTTGAAATTAATTGCAATTCATCTGATCACTCTTCATGACATTCTGGAGTATATGCAAATTGCCATCATAACAACTGTGGCAGCAGACTTTGTGAAAAAATAATATTTGTGTCATTCTCAAAACTTTTGGCCATGATTGTACAAACTACATTCTACAGTAAATTAACTGTTTGAATGGAAGTGCTCTGCATCGCTACTTGTTGGTCATAAGTGGTATTGCTGTTTTATTCTGTTATCTTTCCTTTGTTAGCATCCATTGAATAATATTTCTTGACAATTCCTGGTACCTATATCTGGCAAAAACATTACAGTATACATAAAATTGTTCAAGATTGTGCAGGAAAATGACACTAAAGATTTTTTTAAGTCAGCGCTAGCTACAAAGTTAAAAATGCAATAATAGTCAATGTATTTGAAAATAAAATAATAGATGCATACTCATATTTACTTTGCCAGTGCCCTAGCCTTTTTAGTAGTAGTGGCAATGGCGCAAAACAAGGGTCAATTAGTAGGCAGTATCAGGGAACGACAGCTGGGAATATCAGTGCAGCTGTATTAGATTTGCTAATAAAATAATACAACATTCACTATGTATATTTTAATCTTTTGGAGAACTACAGGTTCCAGCAAGCTCTGTCTGCTGCGTCATTCTAGTACACAATCTCCAGCATTCTTTCACAGTGGATAATTCTTCTTTGGTTCTTCAAGCAATCAGTGGCTGCCAGTTCTTACTAGGTCTTGTTATGTGGTTACTTATTTCAGTGAGAGTTTTTTAAAAAATATTTATTATTATATTTTTTGTAGTGTGTGGTAGTCATCATTATCATCATCATCATCAAGTTGATGATGATTGCTGCCTTTACTTTACTTCAGCCGCATCAAGATACTCTCAGGGAATATTATATTGACTTGGAAATAAACATGCATCTCAAAATACACTTGTAGGTCCTCAGTTTTGCAGGCATAATTTTACATTACATTCGGGCTGATTGCAGCCTACTCTAAATCAGGCACAGTGTACTAAATTATTTTTTTAATATTGGGTTGGTTATGGACAGGTTTATAAGATATTATTTTTTTAAACTTCTATGAGATTATTTATCTAGGGGATTATGTCTAATTTATTTGTTAAATGTGCATTTGTTTTAAAGCAAAAATAAATATATTTCTCTTTTTCAGAATATATATATATATATATATATATATATATATATATATATATATATATATAATATTTTTTTTATATATATATATATTCATATATACATTAGAAAATAATGGAAAATGCAGAGGGGCAGATTCAATTCAGCCACGTTAGTATAGGACTAACGCGGCACTAATTATATTATCGTTGATATGGCAATTTGAACCCAGATTTTTGCATGTGGCCCCGAGGGCTGTGAGCAAAATTCTGCGTTAAAATTACCGTACTACCAGTAATACTGTGCACTTTTACCTTAGTAATGGTAATAGCGCGCAGTCCGCGATATTCCTAGAATAACACGGCTGAATTTAACCAGCCCCAGAGAATGCAAAAAAAAATTATGATAATTTATTCCATAAACCGTAGCGACGTTACGAGACCTGAATGGTCTCTTGAAAAATATTGGTCTTGTGAAAAATTTGCCTCACTCAGAATTTGGCCAGGAAATTTTACATGATACGCTACTGGAATTTAGCCTTAAATGTTCCCAGTCCTGTCCCAATGACACCACATAGCAAACTATTGACTTTTATTCATACCAGATCTATTCATAAACTGTAAACTGTGCAAAATAAAAGATTATGGGGATTTTGCAGATTCCTAGTGAATGGATTAGGAGTAGGTGATGGGACCACTTTGAGATGTTATTTCATGTAGAGCATCTGTATGAATATAATCCCATACTCATATCTGAAATTTATTAAATGAAACCTCACTAAGGTTATGGTGTTAACATGATAATCCAGGGGTGTAACTGTAAATATCTGGACCTTATAGCAAGATGAGACCCCTCCATACACCATCATAATGTTGTACTCACCACAATGTCACCGTATCTAATAGGGCAGAATACTAATTTCAATAACAACAATCTGGTGCATTAGTCTGAATTTTATATACAGTAATTTTACCCACAATATTTTCCAATTGGATCAATTTGCAACATGCTATATTTGTACTTTAAGACATTTTATCTCAAGGGTATGTCTCATAGCAGTCACATTGCAATGGCTATAGTTACACCCTTGTGTATATCACCAATTTGAAAATCCAAGCAGGATCTCGGAAGCTGAATAATTGTATAGAGGTAGAAGTATCTCAGACGTTAAGGGCATTATTTGTGTAATATTTACACAGATAGATTTTCTGGGACTCGTGGCTTTTTGCGACATTGAACAATATAATTTTGACTGCTGCTTTTGATTGTGTTTTCTATTATTTTTTAACAATTTCCTCTTAACTGAAATATATCAAATAAAATGTACACCTATTGT
The DNA here is from genome assembly GCF_038048845.1 of Mixophyes fleayi. Classification (NCBI taxonomy): domain Eukaryota; kingdom Metazoa; phylum Chordata; class Amphibia; order Anura; family Limnodynastidae; genus Mixophyes; species Mixophyes fleayi. Next base: position 80,729,934 of record NC_134412.1, read on the forward strand.
TGTTTCATTGACATGGTTGCCAGTGTGAAAATATGCCTTATTTCATGAGTTAACATAACAGATTTCTGTAAATATGCGATAATCAGTACTTGTCTCTGTAAGAAATTATGTAGCTGCCTAAGGGATTATGCTTAATCAGATATATTATCATACATAAAATTTGTGAAATAGAAACACCTGCACTTCTTTGAATTAATAAAATGTGTACAAGTGAATAAAATCATAATAAAAATTAATATCTGTTAGTCAAGTGTTGAGCTGAATGTATTTTATTTGATTGCTCGCAAAAATGTGTTTCCTGGTAGAATAAAATCAATATTCCAGATAAAGTGAGAATAATCATAGCCCTGTTCATTTAGAAATCAAGTGCATAGCAGAGAGGGCATACACACCAACATAGATCAGAGAGCAGAGAGGGCATATGCACCAGCATAGATCAGAGAGCAGAGAGGGCATATGCACCAGCATAGATCAGAGAGCAGAGAGGGCATACACACCAGCATAGATTAGAGAGCAGAGAGGGCATACACACCAGCATAGAATAGAGATCACAGAGAGCATACACACCAGCATAGATCAGAGAGCACAGAGGGCATTCACACCAGCATAGATCAGAGAGCAGAGTGGGCATACACACCAGCATAGATCAGAGATCACAGAGGGCATACACACCAGCATAGATCAGAGAGCACAGAGGGCATAGATCAGAGAGCACAGAGGGTATACACACCAGCATAGATCAGAGAGCACAGAGGGCATAGATCAGAGAGCACAGAGGGTATACACACCAGCATAGATCAGAGAGCACAGAGGGCATACACACCAGCACTGATCAGAGAGCAGAGAGGGCATACACACCAGCATAGATCAGAGAGCAGAGAGGGCATACACACCAGCACAGATCAGAGAGCAGAGAGGGCATACACACCAGCATAGATCAGAGAGCAGAGAGGGCATACACACCAGCATAGATCAGAGAGCAGAGAGGGCATACACACCAGCATAGATCAGAGAGCACAGAGGCCATACACACCAGCATAGATCAGAGAGCACAGAGGACATACACACCAGCATAGATCAGAGAGCACAGAGGACATACACACCGGCACAGATCAGAGAGCAAAGATGACATACACACCAGCATAGATCAGAGAGCAGAGAGGGCATACACACCAGCATAGATCAGAGAGCAGAGAGGGCATACACACACCAGCACAGATCAGAGAGCAGAGAGGGCATACACACCAGCATAGATCAGAGAGCAGAGAGGGCATACACACCAGCATAGATCAGAGAGCAGAGAGGGCATACACACCAGCATAGATCAGTGAGCAGAGAGGGCATACACACCAGCATAGATCAGAGAGCAGAGAGAGCATACACACCAGCACAGATCAGAGAGCAGAGAGGGCATACACACCAGCATAGATCAGTGAGCAGAGAGGGCATACACACCAGCATAGATCAGAGAGCACAGAGGCCATACACACCAGCATAGATCAGAGAGCACAGAGGACATACACACCAGCATAGATCAGAGAGCACAGAGGACATACACACCGGCACAGATCAGAGAGCAAAGATGACATACACACCAGCATAGATCAGAGAGCAGAGAGGGCATACACACCAGCATAGATCAGAGAGCAGAGAGGGCATACACACCAGCACAGATCAGAGAGCAGAGAGGGCATACACACCAGCATAGATCAGAGAACAGAGAGGGCATACACACCAGCATAGATCAGAGAACAGAGAGGATATACACACCGGCACAGATCAGAGAGCAAAGATGACATACACACCAGCATAGATTTAGAAAGCAAGTTAAAAGACATTCTCCAAACCCTAATGATATTGCATGAACTAGGTTTTGACCTAGTTGCAGGCTGTGCTTGTGATCTATATAAGTGTAGTCACACCATATTCCTATAAAATATTTTTATTTATTTGTACATGTATTTATAATAATAATTACAATTTAATTAAGTGATGCAATATCCTTCTCATAGCTGATTTCATTTCACTATTTCTCAGACTGTACACAAAAGGGTTTAACATTGGTGCAACAACGGTATACATGACAGAGACCATTCTTTCCTGAGCCATGCCGTAACTGGATTTGGGTCTAAAATACATAATTATTCCAGATCCGTAAAATATAGTAACGACTATTAAGTGAGAAGTGCAGGTTGAAAACGCTTTCTTCCTACCGGAAGTTGAATGGATCTGGAGAATTGTTGAGATGATCTGAATGTAGGAAAACATTATTAATATAAATGAACCGATAGTGGCGGATCCACCGATGAGTAAAACAAGAAGCTCATTGGTCCAGGTGTTTGTACAGGACAGTTCAAAAACAGGTCGCGCATCACAAAAGAAATGGTTAATTTTATTGCCACAGAAATGCAAAGAGAAAGTGAGGACAGTGTGTATGAGAGAATTTACTGCCCCAATAATCCACGAGCCAGTGATAAGCACTCTGCCTACTAGTTTGTTCATAATGATGAAGTATAGAAGAGGATGACATATCGCGCTATATCGATCATAAGCCATGGCTGCAAGTATATAGCACTCTTTTCCAGCAAGCAACCAAACGCAGTACATCTGTACAGCACAGCCAGTCACAGAGATTGTTTTATGTTCTGATAGGGTGTTTGATAACATATTGGGAACAGTGGCTGAGATATAACATATATCCAGAAAGAAGAAGTTGGCTAGAAAAAAGTACATCGGGGTGTGTAGATTCGGACTGAACCTATAGGCAAGAATTATATATACATTTCCATTCACTGTAATTATATAGATGCACAAAAAGATCAAGAAAATAAATACTTGGAGTTCCTTTATCTCAGAGAGTCCTACTAGAATAAATTCTGATATAGCTGTAAGGTTGTGTCCATTCATTTTGGAATTTGTTATTTGTAGATAAAAGAGAAATCAGAATTGATTTATTGCAGGTTTAAATATAGGTTGTAAATTAGGTTATGGTCTTTTCTTTTTAGAGATAAGCAAAACAGTTTTTAGTGTCTACATATATTAGTGTTTCATCCAAGCCTAATCAGTACAAGGAAGTCACACTAAAAATGTTTGGAATTCAGAACAAAATTGACTTTTAGAATGTCCACGAAATATTATTAAAATTTCAAATTGAACAAAATGTACATTAGAACTTACTTTTATAAACCCTTAATACAGCTTTCAAATTCAGATTTTTGTTTGAGCCATTAATCAAAAAAAAAATTGTGAAATGATTTGCTGGAAATCGAGTTACTAGTCAAATACCATTAGTAGTCCTGTGAACCAAATTGCTGGTGTTTTGTTAATTTCTACTTTTGTGCACACAAATTAAAAATAGTTTATCTCACAGTTGATCACATATAGTAAATAACATAGATTGGGCTTAAATTGTTGAAGCACCTTAAACAATATCTGTAGCATATTCAAATAAATGCAAATGAATCATCATATTGTGCAAAATGTTACTTGTGCAGTAATATCACTGAGCACATACTGTCGTATTTGTGACAATAGTGTTTTAAACAGTGGAAAAAACTTGGAAAAATTAGGATTAGTGTTATTTTTTGTAGTCATTTGTTCTAAATCAGAAGCACTGAGCACCTGACACAACATAGCAATCAATTTTTTCTTTAAAATTGTTTACCAAGGATGACATTGCCTACATAGGACTGAGAAAGCCAAATGATCTCTCTTAATTATTCTCCCTTAATTACAGTCCCTTTATACCAGTGTTTCTCAACTCCAGTCCTCAGGACCCCCTAGCAGTACATGTTTTCCATATCTCCTTGCTGGAGCACAGGTGTATTCATTACTGACTGACACAGTGTAGCAGGTGGTATAATTATATCACTGGTCACCTGGTAATCCTGCTCTGTTAGTGGGTCCTGGGGACTGGGGTTGAGTAACACTGCTTTATACAGTGAACCATAGAATATATCAAAAATGGCATTCTTTACCACTTTCCTATTTAAGTTATTACCATCTTATTAAAATAATAGTCTTTCCTCCATAGAAGTTATTATTAGAGTATAAAACCACATAAATTCCATTTGCTGTGATTTGGTTAACATTTTACTATTGCTTTTTTGTTATCTCTTTACAATTTTACCAGATAATTGGTTTGTCATTTGCATTGCATAGTTTCCTTCCAGGACGTCATGTCAATCATTTTAGCATCAGGCAGCAGTAAGTCAGATTAAAGATGGTGTCAGACAAGTTCTTATCCATCTTGTATTATTAACCTTAAAAAAGCTCAATCACTCCATTGCTCACTTTGGAATGAAGAGGTTAGAGCATAATCACTTTCTCCATCTTCCATTCCACTTAATTTCAGTGTAACCAGTACTGGAGAAATAAAGTTATATTACAGTTGGAAATGTGCTAGCATAAAAAGTGCCTGTCTGATACTACTGTAATTCACAGTGAATAGTAGTAAACTGGATACTGTTATTTGACAATAAACAAAACTTTAATCAGTGGAGCAAAATAACTCAGCAAAACAATTGCTTTGCATTTAGATGCAAAATGTTAACCACAACAACCAGTTTGCAAGAAGCTTTTATCTCTCTTGCGCAAGTTAAAAAGTAAGAATAAGTATATAATTTAGATGTCTCATTGAGGACATATTATACATCATATATGATAAGGAGACATTCCCAGTGTGACATTATAACACACTACACTGCACATATTGTAACATTTTGCTGATATATTGATCTGTTTTTAGTATATATATATATATATAATAAAAATTGAAATAAAAAAATTGTGTCTCTACTATTGTCAGCTACATAATAAGGACATTTCATGAGCATTGATATGAATTAGTGTGTTTAGATTTGTGCACCATAATAGAACACATTTTTGTCTTTTTTCTTCTCTACGAATTCACGTTGTGTAAACTGGAAGCACCTCCAGATGTATAGTACGAATGAATTGGATCTTTATTGAGCTATAAATTTGAGAGATAATCTAGACTGATATATTTACAATTACCGATCTAGTGCAGCAGTGTCTCTATCTTTCTAAACTTTTAATAAGTAGATTTCATTTACCTCCTGTACTTTTTATAAATAGACCATCAGAATTGGTTATTGCTGTGTAATAGGACACAAACCTGCTTTCTGGGCTCAATTGTTTAAAAGTCACAGCAGAGCTAAGTCTGTCTTCTAGTTTAAATACATGGCTGAAAAACCATAGGCAGAAGCCAGAGAGCATTATATTAATGCATAGACCCCCTAGAACAGTGATGGCTAACCTGTGACACTCCAGGTGTTGTGAAACTAAAAGCCCCAGCATGCTTTGCCAGCTATCAGCTAGTTATCTACTGGCAAAGCATGCTGGGGCTTGTAGTTTCACAACACCTGGAGTGTCACAGGTTAGCCATCACTGCCCTAGAATAAAATTGACTGTGAGTTAACCAAAAATTAAGTTAGCAAACATAAAATTCATAGGTGCAGTTACCTTTCTCTCAATGTATCTTCAGTGATATTTATGCCACATTGTGTGCTAGATTGGTAGTAATACTTAATTTAACTATAAATTTATCAATGTGTGATACTAAGAATGGAGAAATAGTGCTGATGGAAATTATGGAACATCCATATTAATATTACCTTGTGAGTCATTAGGGACATCTATGAGACAAATCTCTGTAGAATTGTAAGACTCAACACTGGAGAGTTCTACAAGAATAGTTAGTACTTCTATAAAAGAAAAAAAAAGTTTGAACAAAGCATGAAACTTATATGAAGAATAATTAATATTAGATAAGTTGTATTTAAAGAGCAAAAATTTCAGTAATAAAAGTAAAAACTATATATATATATATATATATATATATAGATAGATAGATAGATAGATAGATAGATACATACAATATGTAGTCACCGGCACGGTGGCTCAGTGGTTAGCACTTCTGCCTCACAGCACTGGGGTCATGAGTTCAATTCCTGACCATTGCCTTATCTGTGTGGAGTTTGTATGTTCTCCCTGTGTTTGCATGGGTTTCCTCCGGGTGCTCCAGCTTGCAGATGTGCAGATATAAAATGTGGCTCAAAAATTACCCAATTAAAAGTACAAACTCAATTGGACATATTTCCAGATGCATCTAACCCTGCAACGGTTGCATATGCACTAGGTATGCATCAGGTGTACATTAAATGTTCTTACGGTGACTTCTGCATATGTGGCCAGTGCACAATAGGGCTGTGTGAAGATTCAGGTGCAGGGCGTATGCCGGGACAGGTTATGCTGTATTTCTTAATAAAGAAATATCGTCAGGGATATTTGGAAATATCCCTGACGAAGCCTCGGCGAAACGCGTAGGTGACAAGCTGCTCCTCTGCTCCAAAATCCCGCTGTTCTGGATTGAAGCTATTAGAGGATAAGGCAGCGTCCACTTTCTCCCACCGCATGCGCGAACCGACGGAAGCCGCGGCTGCGACTCTCTGGCTCCAGACACACATCTGCACCTGAATGCTAGACCAGCGTCCTGGCGGTAACTGGGAGATAAAAAGTTTGGTAATGATCCTCATGGGGTAAGTCCTCAGCCTTCTACTGTCCTGACAACAAGCCAGCAAGCTCATTTGAGCCCTATTGACTTCTGGCAACAACAGACATTGGCAGGTCTAGCCTGCTATATGCAGACTTTATGAGTGGATACTGTTTACCAACCCTCAACATATAGCTCCCAGCTATATGCAGGGCCGGATTAACCATAGGGCTAACTGGGCTACAGCCCAGGGGCCTATGGCATCCAGGGGGCCCTTGAAAGTGCTCAGCAGCAGTATTGATCGGTCGGGGGCGGGGGAAGGGAGGCCCCCTTAGCCCAGGGGCCTCCAATCCCTTAATCCGGGCCAGGCTATATGCTACAAGGGAACAAGACTTTGAAACACCTCATACTTGGGACCCTATTACTGCCTCGTTAAAGGCATACCTATCAATATTCTGCCTATTGGGAAGTCAGTCAATTTGCCTACCAGACTTCATAGCTCCATACGAGGAACCATTACTTTGTGATACATTACTGCATTGATAATCTCTGTATGTTTATGAATATTTGTCCTTTTGCACTGTATGATATGAGATACTTCTTTAGGTTGCAACCTTACTCTGTATTCACATTGCATGTTTTTATGGGATCTATACAACCCTATCAGGAATAAATACCAGGGTTTTCTATTGCTATTTTCTGCACCTTATTTGTGCACCAAGGGGACCTCCTGTTTTTTATTTCAAGTGTATTGTCTAAGGGTTGGGACTACCCCTTAATTCTTTGTCCCCCAGGCGGCCATTCTTTCAATACCCTCTAACAAGGGAGCGTCAACCACCCTCCACCTTTATTCTCAAATTTCCAACTGTTAGAGGAATTGGTAAAGGGGTGCAAGCTGTTCTACAGTGTCAGTTTAAGAAATGTTAGATTTACAACCCATGGACACCTTCTCCTCAAAGTTACATGAAGGCCCAATTCATTCTTCAATCTAGGTGTTCTGACCCTTTGAATTTCCTGTTTGGTGACAGACCTATATCTAGAACTAGAAGGTGACGCATGAGAACTTTCAGAAGATCCATGTTCTTGGTGGGCACACGCTTTAGCACTGGGCATTCTAGTACAAGCAGTAGAAGGACCAATACTAGTAGAAAAGAGAATCCAGTTATTGGTTCTCTCCCTTTCCGCATCTGACAATGAAATTTCAAAGTTCCTCTGGAGAATTTTGAAGACAAGTAAAACAATTTTCTACTTCCTTTGTTGTTCTACTAAAATTAAATGAATTTGTTCTTTGGTCTTATATGGTGACCATATTGAGGAAGAGCCATGTGATCTTTCATGAGTTCTACTAGCATTCCATTGGAAATGGCAACTCTCTAACTGCACATCTGAGCCAGAAGTGGTGAATACTATGGACATGCTATGTCTGTATGCTGTAAAATATCAACCTGGGTAAGGACAGCTTGTGAAGCATTATTTTTGGCTGGTCATTTTGTTTAAGGGGGAACTCATTTCATCTTCACTCTCGATCTTTAGAACTTGTTAGGAAAATTATTGTGTACTGAGTTTTTTTTTTATTAATTTATTCTTTATTTATCATTATATCTTTCACAAACACAGCATAACCTCAGTCGGCTAAGTGGTTAGCACTTTTGCCTCCCAGCATTATTAGATAAGTTGTATTTAAAGAGCAAAAATTTCAGTAATAAAAGTAAAAACTATATATATATATATAAATAGATAGATAGATAGATACATACAATATGTAGTCACCGGCACGGTGGCTCAGTGGTCAGCACTTCTGCCTCACAGCTCTGGGATCATGAGTTCAATTCCCGACAATGGCTTTATCTGTGTGGAGTTTGTATGTTCTCCCTGTGTTTGCGTGGGTTTTCTCCGGGTGCTCCGGTTTCCCCCCACTCCAAAAGCATACTGGTAGGTTAATTGGCTGCTATCAAAAATTGACCCTAGTTTGTCTGTGTGTGTATTAGGGAATTTAGACTGTAAGCTCCAATGGGGCAGGGACTGATGTGAATGAGTTCTCTGTACAGCGCTGCGGAACTAGTGGCGCTATATAAATAAATGGTGAAGATGATGATGAAATCGTGAATGCCCATCTAACGCAACAAGATGACCGCAGATGGGTATCTACACTAACAATTTCTATATTATACAATAAAAATATAGTCTTATACACACTTGTTCCTTATTGTGATTAGTGTGTAAAGTGTACTACTGCATTCTAGTCGTGTATTTTGTTAAGTCAATCACAGCGGCCTGTCCAACAGGCTGCTACTTGATCAAGTTCTCCATCAATACCTGTAGCCTCTATTCATTTAACTTCTTGGCCCCTCTCTGTCAAGTTGGCAGCTGGACCACTTACCAGGTTTCTGACTGGTTAAGTACATGTGCCAAATGGCAAAGGCTACTCATTCCATAACCCCACTCCAGAATCAAACACTCCTCCCGTGCGGCCCCCCTTCACTGGAACGACCTCCCTCGCTCCATCCGTCTCTCTCCTAATATGTGCTCCAGGTGCTTCGGTTTCCTCCCACACTCCAAAAACATACTAGTAGGTGAATTGGCTGCTATCAAAATTGACCCTAGTCTCTCTCTTTCTGTCTGAGTGTGCATGTAGCAAATTTAGACTGTAAGCTCCAATGGGGGCAGGGACTGATGTGAATGAGTTCTCTGTACAATAGATATATAAGTCAGAAGGATTTTGGAACTGCGGACTGATAAACTATAAATTTAAATTAAAAATAAAACCTTCTGTCCATGACCAAAAGATACTTTTGAAGAAAAACAGGTGAAAAAAATGTAAAATCCACCTTGCCAACCGTTAAGCATAGGGTGGATCCGTTATTTAATGAGGTTGTGTGGCAGCCAGTGGTACATGAGGTATATTTGGGGTTGAAGGAAGAGTTAATTCAACCAAACATTAACAAATGGCAGAAGATAATTTCTCACAGTAAGTGAATAAATTGAAATTGAAAACAGTTTGGATATTTCAGTAGCACAACAATACAAACCTTGCCTTAAAATTAACTATGAATTATTTACAGGAATTAAATAATAAGGTTTGGGAATGTCTTTCAGTCTTAAATATTATAGAAATTATTCAGGCAAATCTTAAACATATAGTGCAATGCATGAAGTCTTATTTAATATACTATTTATATGCTAGAAGAGTTATGCAAGGAATAGTGGGAACAATTCCTTGGTGAGAATAGAAATATTCTTAGCTGTCTACAAAAAAACATTTGGAAACTGGAGGCGTTACTAAGTATTGACTGACAGGGTGCCCAAGCATTTGCACATGCCAAATTCACATTTTAATGTGTTAGCAATAGAATACAAACAACACTTGTGCATTGAAATGTGCATAAATAGGCTAGATTAAATATATTTTTTTATTTTCTTGCAATTAGATAAAGGAAAAACTTTTGAAGACCATAAAAAATGAAATCTTCCCTGAGGTACACTTATGCAACTCTAGGAACATATTTCAAATTTTAACAAATCAATTAGCATAACTTTGCATGGAAGGCTACTTCTGGGGGCAAATGTATCAAGCTGAGAGTTTTCTGGCGGGTTTGAAAAACCAATCAGATTCTAGTTATTTATCTACAAAATGACATCTAGGGCTAGATTTACTAAGCTGCGGGTTTGAAAAAGTGGGGATGTTGCCTATAGCAACCAATCAGATTCTAGCTATCATTTTGTAGAAGGTACTAAATAAATGAAAGCTAGAATCTGATTGGTTGCTATGGGCAACATCCCCACTTTTTCAAACCCGCAGCTTAGTAAATCTAGCCCCTAGAATCTGATTGGTTGCTATAGGCAACATCTCCACTTTACAAACCCGCCGGAAAACTCTCAGCTTGATACATTTACTCCATGGTCTCAAATGCATTTAACAGGGTATTTTATTCTGCAAGGAGATTCTTGTGATATCACATGATGAAGTCACAGGGATCTTTGATTATGCACTTCAGCATTAAACATTGCACATAATGTACAACAAGCACAAGACTGAGGGCTAGATTTACTAAGCTGCGGGTTTGAAAAAGTGCAACCAATCAGATTCTAGCTTTCATTTATTTAGTACCTTCTACAAAAAGACAGCTAGAATCTGATTGGTTGCCATAGGCAACATCTCCACTTTCTCAAACCCGCAGCTTAGTAAATCTAGCCCTAAGTCTGTATGGTTCCTAGTCATACCACTGAGCCCTTTTGCTATGATTTTTTTTAATAAATTGGAAATAGGAAAAGTACGTTGGATCCACTTTAAGTGTCTCAGCAATTGTGCATAATCAACTGAACACACCAAGTTTCATGAACATTTGATGAGGTTTGTGTTTTTGCAGAATAAAGGTTAATGTGATGTTTGATTTGTTGTATAACCATATATTATGTATATATTTAAATCTAAAGCTGGCCACAATTTTTTTTTTTTTAACAAACTGGTTCAAAATTTACACTTGTTTTGACCAAAAATGCTTGTTTGCTCCAAACTAAGTGGTATCAAATGTAAATTTTGTAAGAATATAAATTCAGGTGTGTGTAGTTACTTATCTACAGGAAACATTATGACCTTTGTGTTCTACTCATTTCGCCAGGCTATCGAATGACCAAAGGGTATATTTACTAAACTGCGGGTTTAAAAAAAGTGGAGATGTTGCCTATAGCAACCAATCCGATTCTAGCTGTCATTTTGTAGAATGTACTAAATAAATGTTAACTAGAATCTGATTGGTTGCTATAGGCAACATCTCCACTTTTTCAAACCCGCACTTTAGTAAATATACCCCCAGATCTGTGAAAATCTGGCTTGTAAGTGTGTGGCCAGATTAGCCACAGATCAGTTTATTTGGCAGCCATACATTTTACTAATAATCAAAAGCAAAAAAGGTAAATCAACATAAATTAATAGGCAAAGACCAGGAATGATTTATTGGTTTCTATGTCCATATAGACAATCCAATATTCATGAGTGCTTTTTTTACATCATTGTTCCTTAAACTATATATAAAAGGGTTTAATAGTGGGGCCACCACTGTGTACATGACGGCAACCAGTCTATCCTGATACATGGCATTGCTTGATTTGGGTTTGAGATACACAAACATGATAGATCCATAAAATATGGTGACGACTATTAAGTGTGAAGTACAAGTTGAAAAACCTTTCTTCATTCCTGAAGTTGAGTGGACATTTACAATTATTGATATTATTTGTATGTACGAAACATTTATTAATATAAACGAACAAAGAATAACAAAACCACTAGTGCAAAAAACAACAAGTTCGTTGGTCCAGGTGTCGATGCATGAAAGTTTTAGCAAGGGAGGAATGTCACAAAATACTTGATCTATCTTATTATCGCAGAAAGGCAGTTTGAACGTGAGGACAGTATGTATCATAATATTGACTGAACCAATGAGCCAGGAGCCAGCTACGAGCTTAATGCAAGTTGATTTATTCATGACGGCACTATACCGTAGTGGATGGCATATGGCGTTGTTTCGATCATAAGCCATAGCCGCAAGTACATAGCACTCTGTGCCGCCACAGACTCCGAAACTGTACAATTGTAAAGCGCACCCATAGAAAGAGATGGTTTTACTCCCTGACAGTAAGTTTGACAACATCTTGGGAACAGTAGATGATATATAACATATGTCTAGAAAAGAAAAATTTGCAAGAAAAAAGTACATAGGAGTCTGAAGATTTGCACTAAATATATAAGCAATAATTAATGACATGTTTCCAAGCAGTGTAACTATATATATACATAGGAGTAAAACAAAACATATAATCTGGACTTCTGAAACTTCTGAAAGTCCCATGAGAATAAATTCAGATATAGTTGTATGATTTTTACTATTCATTTTGTCACTTGTTTCTGTAAAAGAAAGATTGATTTGGATTTTCATAGAACTATGGCAATAATCTATGATGCGAAACATGATACAAAGTAGTAAAGAAACTAATAGAAAACATTGTTTTTGAAATGGATATGAAACTAGAGATGTCCATGGCGTTATGGTGACTGCCAACTTCCTTGACAACCTTGGTAGACCATTGTTTTACAATATATTTTACCAGTATTTGGCCCCTTTAGCAGATAGGGTCTCATTTAGAGTTAGGAGCAAATCCAGGTGAAGGGTACCTGGACAACCCATGGGTCTCATCTAGAGTTGGATGCATTTGAGAACCGAGCGTAGGTGGAAAAAGACGCATATGTATGTTCAGTCGAACACATATCATGATGCATCCAGCTAAAAAAACAATAGTAATAGCGGCAGACACACATCAATATTTATGTGTCAGGCATACAAGTGTGTACACTTTATTATTATTATTAATTTTTATTTATAGGGCGCCACTAGGTGTCCGTAGCGCCGTACAGGGACAAATTAAATTACAATACGAGGAGAGACAGCACAGTACAGTAAACAATAAGCACAGTAACTCCGTGAGCTCAAAGCACAGCTAGGGGCAGGGGAGGGGAGAGGGGAAGGTCTGCATATGACGGAGCCCAAGAGGGAGGGCACGGATGACAGGGAGACCCCCAGAGGGGAGAGGAGGGAGCGAGAGGGGACGGGGGGGAAGAGGGTCCTCGAGGAGGAGGGCAAGGTAGCTGGAGAGCAGAGTTAACAGTGGTGAAGACAGGAGGAGAGGTGACCCTGCTCAAAGGAGCATACAATCTAAGGGGTGGGGTAGACAGACAGAGAGACACGGGGGAGAGAGGGAGAGAAGGAGGAACTGGGGATAAGGGAAGGGGAATTAAGAGGAAGAGGCAGAAGAATAGGTAGGAAATTAAGTGGGAGACACTTATGCCTAACAATTGCTTAGACATGCAATTTGACAGTTTAGTAGTATAATAATATGGAGTGTCACATACACCCATTAGTAGTAGTACTCTTTAAGGCCATCATCATTATGACGGGTTGGGTATCATTTTCCGGCCGTGGAAACCCGACAGTGCTTACCCCGGCTGGAGGAAACCGAAGAGCTGTTCGCCGACTGACTGAAATGAATGACGGCTTACAAGGATGACTTTTCTCAATTGCGGCCTCTGAAGACGCCGGCAGCGGTGGCTGACGTCACATTAAAGGGACTCAATGTGATCCGACTTGTTCATGTAATAATTTAAGGAGTCAACGCCTGCACAAGGTTCATTACTATACCATGTACCTTGTACAGGCGTTGCCTCCTTAAATTATTACCTAAAGTTTATTTAACGTTACTATTATTTAAAGTTGATCTAGGACATGCCCCACCCCAACTATAAATCTGTCCCCACATTTTAATTTTACCTCTCCCCTCTAATGCAACATGGTTTTGCCCAGGTGCAAAGTTACTCCTTTTTTTATGCTTTGCTCTCGTTAATGACTCAGACCCAATGTGTACAATCATTGGGGTTTAGAAAGTGGGACTGGGAACGTCTTGGACAACTGAAAACATCACCACAAAACACAGCCTACTATCACATTTATTAAAACCTTCTCATTACACTTTTCTGGTCTGGTCACCCAATTTACTGCCGGTTTGACCCTTGTTTATGATTGCCTCCTGAAAAATAAGAATAAAATATTTCAAATCTCTTTAAAAAAATAAATAAAATGTTGTGTGGAATGCCGTGTTCACAGCGTATGGCATTTTGCTGCAGACATCTATGTACTTTTTTGTAACAATAGGTCCTCAGTCCCCAACTACAATTTTGTGATGCCGCACCAACACTTGCAGCTTCACTTCCTAAATGACCCCAGGTTTTACTGTTTTTCAGGCCCCAACTCACATCAGAAAGCATCTCCTTACCTTAAGTTTGTGTGTAACGTCAGTGTTTAGTATTATACCTGTACAGTGATCATCTCATGTTTGTACAGCTCCACGGACTATGTTGTTGTTTTCTTACGCTTTTTTAACATATCGTCAATATTGATGACCACACCATGAAGAAATAGGAATACTGGTAACTTCGTTAACACGTTACAACATTACTATTCACAACTGAATTGTACTATCTGTCTACACGCTGTTATTTGTGCTGCATATATGTTAAAATGACATTTCTATAAAAGATACATGACGCAGACAGAAGTCTAGAGTATCTACTCTTTTCAAAATGCACCCTTTGGTGTATAATAAAATGTTTTTTCATTCCGACATTTCACTGAACATGAACATAAGGGAGAAGAAGACAGTAATAAATGGATCTGGAACAGCAGATGAATAGGATAATTGCTTCATTGTCATAACATTTCTGACTAATATAACATATTATCCATTATTATATTGCCTCGTGGTCCAACGGGGACAATTCCCTGGATATCACAGACATGGCAGTGTTTTGCTAAATTGTCAAAGAGGGACTTGCAACGCTTATGAAATAATTATACTTGTGTTCTTGTTTTATTGATCTGAGAAAGTGGTAAACAGAACTAGGATTTAGTAGTGTGATATAGAATAAATAGAGAATTAGATTATCTTCTTTTAGTACCGTAGTCGAGTAATAAGTCATCTCTCTTATTTATGTGCTTTACATAAGGAAACTAGACGAACATTATAAAGAAAAGCATTTTCCAATTTTTTTTTATGCTACTTTAGATTAATTCAAGCCGCAAAATAAAATCCTAATTTTATTCTGTGATATTTAGTGTTCATAGAGATACCAAACATATGTACTTGTATTTAAAGTGTTTATGCCTGTGTATTGTGTTCACCTTTTTACCTTGCTTTATCACATCACTAGGATTTTTAGATAGATAGATATCATTCTGCTTATGTGCAGAGGAGGGCTGGCAAATTTTAGCCCGGGGGGCAAGACTCGACTTAGCAGCCTATTGGGAACATTTTAAAGTAAAAAAAAATGCAGGTGGTCCAGTATCAGCTCAAGGTAGCCCACTATATGACCGGCCTGGGGAGCAGATACTCCCTGCTCCCCCAGTGCAGTCTGCCCCACTCCTGTGATCAGGAAGGGAATTAGCGTCTACAAGCCTGCCCCTTAATTCCTGAATATGGGCGGCACGGTGGCTCAGTGGTTAGCACTTCTGCCTTACAGCACTGAAGTCATGAGTTCACTTCCCGACCATGGCCTTATCTGTGTGGAGTTTGTATGTTCTCCCCGGGCTTGCGTGGGTTTCCACCGGGTGCTCCGGTTTCCTCCCACACTCCAAAAAGATACTGGTAGGTTAATTGGCTGCTAACAAATTGACCCTAGTCTGTGTGTGTGTGTGTGTGTGTGTGTGTGTATGTTAGGGAATTTAGACTGTAAGCTCCAATGGGGCAGGGACTGATGTGAGTGAGTTCTCTGTACAGCGCTGCGGAATTAGTGGCGCTATATAAATAAATGGTAATAATAATAATAATAATAATAACAATATGACCTGTGATCCACCAACAGTAGCTTTCTGGAGTTCTTAGCTGTGGCTTCAGCCCACAGTAAACCACACTGTAGTCATGGCGCCTGTTGATGAAGGATTTAAAGGATGGTGACAACATCCTGTGTGAGAAAGCCATTACTGTAAGCTTACACTAATTTCATGATATCGTATCAATGAAAGGCACACATGGGATATGTTAGAAAAAAATATGTGAAATGATTTTAGAATTTTTGTTACCATAGGAAAAAATATTGAAATAAGCACCATAAAAGGAGATTTCTGAAAATACCATGTATATGGCAGTCTTATGAGTCAATACCTTACTGATTAGAATTTTCAGAGCATGACACCCAGCTTCTGTTGACACAGATTTTCTTTTCTTTTTGAAAGCCTGAGATGCTTTGTTTCTGTCAATCACATGTATAATATACTGTGTAACACACAAAAAATCAAACATGGGTGCAGTCTTTAGGCCCTGTAAAAAAGCAAAAGGGTCAATTCATCCATGACCATTTGTACAATAAGGCCCCCATTGGGGCAAGGGTCTTTAGACCACTCTTTTCTACAAGGCCACCAAGGCTTTCCTTTGAGTCAGTTCAAATATATGCAAACAAGGAAAATGTATCAAGCTGCCATTTTGAATTTCCAGCGATTTTCTCGGCGAGTTTAAAATCGCTGAGTTATTAGCCAGCGATTTGATGTAAAATTACTGCAGATGAGTTTCTTTCAAAATCAACGTTTTCAACAATCGCTGCAAATCGCTGTCTCGATTTTTCCCCACTCTAGCTATACAAATCGCTAAATGTATGAAGCTGCGATCTTGCAAACTCACCTGAGTTTGAATTCAAAATCGCCAAATACAACACGCTGCTTTTAAATCAGCTTGATATATTTACCCCCTGGTGTCCTCTCACTAGGACGTACTACACTCTAGCCAAGAACATCGCCGCCAACAGACTCATTTTGTCCTGCTTTACTCTCACCGATAAATGGCAGGTAACTAGAAGCAAGCCTATTAAATAAGGACACTGTCAGCATACACATCCCATAAAAAATATTTAATTAAGAATCCTAAAAGGAGAAGTGCTATCTGGAAAATGCCATTTAATATAAGGCCCTTCACCTTTTGAAAAGTCTTATTTAAATATTTGAGGCTGCTTCTATGGTTCTTCACCCTACGGACCAGAGCAACCTGCCCTGTACTGATGAGAGCAAAACAGGCCAAGACATAACTATCTAGGGGTGAATTTTCTATAGAAAATCCACCTTGTCTTTAGGAGAGATTTATTTTGGAGAGGTTTATTTATAAACTCTTCTTCTTTTGGAGAGGTCAATTTATACAATTGTTTTTAAAAACAAAAATAAATTGGAAGCATGTACTTTATGAATGACACTTTATACACCTAACATAGTTCAAATATTTATTTCGTCAGAACCAGTAATAAAAGATTTTCTAAACCTAATGATGGAGCCAGTATTGCTGATCTTACTGCAAGCCAATCCTTGGGAGATTTGCCCATCTATAACGAGAAAATATTTTAATAAAGACAGAAGGTTGCAAACAAGTTAATACAAATTATAAATCATCTTATTATCAATTGGCAAATATGTTATTTTTTTTTAATTATCAAGGAATAATGTAGGTGTTCTAAATGTGTGCAACTGAAGCACCAGCCTTAGTCAACTTATTTAGTAACAGATAAAGGATTTTATAATCACTTTCACTTCATTATTTTCTTCAGAGGTGGAACCCTGCTTGGCAGAGATTACATGAGAACCAAGGTAGTGCTTATTTAAAAACAGCATCAGTAGAACACAAACTGTAACCCTAATCATGTATTAGCTATTATCAGAAAAGAATGAAGAAAGAGAATAGGCGCCTAATGATGTAGTGTATTAACACAAAGCCTAGTGCACTAACAAACGTAATACATGTGCACCAAATTAAAACTGATATTAGGCTTATCTGCATTATTCTTGAGGTTGTGATGTATATCTGGTGGTATGATGAGGAACCCTATGCAATCTGAGAGTACATGGACAACTGTGTTTGTGGGGTGTAACCATGTGACCTGCTGGGAGAGGAGGAGAGGACTGTGAGAGCCACCTGATTGAGACAAGCTGTCATTGTAGCCGTGGGGATAGTCAGCTGACTGCCAGAGAGAGGGTGATGGAGCAGGGGTTTATAGGAATCCAAAAAGATGTCAAATAGATAGAGCCGAAAACAGTGTCCCCTGACGCATTTCTCAGCCTTGAGTGGCTGTTTCATCAGAGGCAAGGTACTCGTCTCCAGCATGGTTTATACAAGAAAAGAGCGATCACATGACTCTCTTCGTCCAATCAACACAGGGGGGTAAATGTATTATAGTCCGATTTCGTCAAGTCGCCGGAAATCGGCGAGTTTACAGCTAAAATTTAAAGCGGCGCTGGCTTGTAAAAGCAAACTTACCTTTAGAAGCCAGCGCCGCTTTAAATTTTAGCTGTAAACTCGCCGATTTTCCGGCGACTTGACAAAATCGGACTATAATACATTTACCCCAGGATATCCTTTGAGAATAAATAGTCCGTTGTCCCAGTGATTTCTAGTAAGCAAATGTAAGCGGGCGGTGGACAGTGACAGGCAGTGCCGTAACTAGACATTTTAATGCCCTGGGCGAAACAGGGCACCGGCGCCCCCCATCTAAGTGGGCGTGACATTTGCCGAGTGGGTGTGGCCAACCTAATGTGGGGGTGTGGTTGGCACTTTACTGAAAAAATTCTGTTACACATATTTAGAAATGCATAAAAAGCCAAATGCATGTATATATATATATATATATATATATATATATATGTATATCTTTATAGATATATGGCACTGGGTTAAATACCAGTGGCACCACATGTCAAACACAGTGGTTAATTAGTATTTGCACTTGCGGTCTGTGGGTTCCTTAGAGGACCATGCATTTACCCCAGAACGTTCCACTGCTTCTGATGCCCGGAATGAATTGTTGCTTGTGGGGAAGCTGTCGAGATTAGAGCTGTGGTTTGCCTGGGCACAGAGGCAGGTATCGGGCAGCTGCACCCGCTTGGGCTTGCACCCTGGGTGACAGCACTACCCGCACCTGCCTAGTTATGGCTCTGGATGTTACAGAACAGTGGAGAAAAACAGAATTTGTCATCCTTTCAGCAGACAGGAAGGGTCAAGCTGCCTCTCACAGACCATTGCTAACTTGATTATAAAGGTTATTGATCTGCCCTGCAAGGCCTTCGGAAAGATCCTAACAAACAAAACAGGTTGCGCTGCGAAAAGCCTCTATCACTGGTGTTTATATCAATATAACTGGAGAATCTGTCAAGAACCAAAGAATATTGTAAACATTGGCAATCCAAAAGGAACAGTGTTTTATTTACGGAGAGTACAATTGAAGGAATCTATACACAAATAGAATATATAAAAATCAGAGTGTATAAAAAAACATATAACCAGCCAGCATTTAGGTCCAGTGGACCCGGTATACAGACAAACCTTCATTACTGAGGTAACAGATGGATTGTAATAATTGCTCTAGCCTCATACAAGTGGATAGAAAACTCATAGTCACAGATCAAAAACAGGTAGAAAAATAAAATAAAAATAAATAAAGTGTAAAAAATAAAAATATATAATCAAAAAACGTCTTGTTTGAAAGGACTGTAACTCCAAATTATACCACTTCTGGGTCAAATCCAGTATAGATCAGAAATTAAAACTAAATTAGTTCAAACTAAAAAACGTGCTTCTTACCCAATGTTGTCTTCACCCTCCGGAGGGAATCACAATAGACAGCACGTGAAAAATTCAAAACACAGACCTGCTTATGAGGATTTCCTAAACGCTCCTGTAGTAAGTGTGATAGCGCATGGCTCCGGATATGACCCGCTCGTCAGCGGGGATGAAACCAACTTCCAGGTCACCTGGGCATTTGGAACGCAAATGCGTTCCAAATGCTGAACTTCCGGCTTTCAGTGGAAGTGCACTGCTTTTGATGCCCTGAACGAATTGTGGGCACAGAGGCAGGTATCGGACGGCTGCGCCTCCTTGGGCTTGCGCCCGGGGCGGTCGCACCGCCGTCGTTACGGCTCTGGTGACAGGTAACTGAGCTGGTATGGTGAGGAGAAAGCCTGAAGTAGTCAGACAGGAGTGAATATACCCTGTACCCAGGAGTCATATAAGGATACAGTGAGAGACGGCAGCCATTAGTAGTTTGTCTGCACATGTGAGGTAATTCCCGCTGCAGCAGTGAGACGCTAGTTACTCTCTCACAGACAGATTTTGCACAGTTAAAGTTTGACTTACACTTACATAGACTTAATTATCCTACAGAAAGGAGTTTGTCAGAGAACAGTGACAGCTTTCTACACTAGAAAAACTGCAGAATATTAAAGAATAAGAGCTGTAAGGTGGAGGAGTTAGAGTCCAGCAATAGTGACCTAGGGAGTCAGCCATTTTGTTCTGTCACCCAGCAAAATACTTTATGATAAATACAACTTCACAAGAGTCAGTCAGTTGTGTATTCCCAAATCCTGCTAAAAAATCATCAGTTAAACCTAAGAGGAATGTCCACTTTAGCTTCCCCTGTATAGTATCAGTAAAACTGTGCCCCATCATATCTAACAGTGTATTAATGGTGACTAGCGGAAGTAGTGCTCAGGACTGGCAGGTTATACAGTGTTTCCAGTTCAGGATTTAAGAAGCTTGTAAGCAGTTTTAATCTACATTTATTTGCACCATCCACGCCTGGCCAGGGAAGAAACAACTATAATACATGTAATATATTAGTGAAGTAATAATAGTTGGGATTTCCTTTTTACAGTTGCAGTTACCTCCAGTAGACACTGACAGCTCCATGCCGAGTAATCTAGGCATAATTCATAGATAATTGGTGCTGTCTTTATTTATGGTGATTGTCATACTGGAGGTAACTAAGGAATTTTGGAAGGGGGCTGCTGTATAATGTTAGTTAGTGTCAGAGTCTAAAACGCCAGACACTTTTATAGGATACCCTCCGTAGACTGTCCTCAGGATACTGTCAGTGCCCAACAGGGCCCTCTTAGGAACATCTTGGGTCCCCAGGCACAGCAGTGGACCTGGGCCCCTATATATACAAAAATAAAAATAAAAAATGATTATATATATATGGGCCCTGCAGCCCAGGGGGGCCCGTCGGAGGCAGCAAAAAACCCCAAAAAACTGGAAAAAAAAAAAAGAAGACAATACTTACCTTGCGGTCAGCTGGCGATCCGGCTCCCTCCATGGTCTCCTCCTCCGTTGCGCTCCGCAATGGATGTCGGGCGGTCGTGATGACGTCACGCCCGACATGCACTGCGAGCGCCGTACGGAGGAGGAGACCATGGAGGGAGCCGGATCGCCAGCTGACCGCAGGGTAAGTATTGCCTTTTTTTTTTCCAGGTTTTTTTTTTTTGCTGCCTCCGACGGGCCCCCGGACACCTGCCCATTGTGCCCAATGGGAAAGACGGCCCTGGTGCCCAAGTTGTTCTTCAGCCTCAGTGTTATTCTCAGGCACTGATTTTGACTGTTTTGGAGGTGATAGTGACACTCTGAGTGGTAAAGTGGTGCATGAGAAGTTAAGGAAGATTCATGACTGTGCTGGGCACTCTGTTTTGCAATAGGCATTATAATACGTGTACCAGTACTAGCAGCAGCAGAACCCCTACTGGCAAAGTGGGTATGGTCTGAGCCTTGTCTTGTCACCGCAGGTGGTGTATTGAATGTCAGCTATTTTCTTTTTTCTGGACAAATCACCACATTCATCAGAAACGTCTTTCTTATTCCACTTTCTCTCTTTCAGCCAAATATTTAAACTAAAATGTAGCCATCTATTTCCCCCAAGTATAGCAGTACCAAATAAACGTAATTTATACAAAGGGCTGACATTGCTATATGGTCCAGGAACAAAGCTGAACATGCTAGTTGCAAAACAAACAGGTTGGACAACTGCCTCTCTGGCTCCTGGCCCTTGACTCTCACACGACCCTTGACCCTTGGTTCTGGTTGTTCTATTACTTGACTCCCCAGACTCACCATCTGTACTTAAAGGTACAGTACACCATTTTATATCATTGGAGGTTAATAAACTCCCCATTCCCCTCTCCATCCATTTCCACTCTCAAATAAGAACTTTTCTCACTCGTATTACTTCTCTATACACTATTATAGGTTGTTACTTACGGACATGTGAAGCGTTAGACTGCTCTGATTCACCTAATTCCTTCCCCTGCTTCTTTCAGACAGTTTACCTTTCTTTACCTAAAAAATGTTTATTTCTAAGGGCTCTGATGCATTCAGAATTTCATTCATAAGTAGCCTTATTTGTATCCTGTCTGCCATTCTTCTGCATTTCCCATGTTCAGTATCAAAGCCTCTTTCACCCTGCAAATTGCAAATTGCACCCTGAAAATTACCTAAAAAAAATGTAAGAAATGGTACATTATGTTTTATGTTACATTTAAGCTTATCGCAGTACTATATGAAAAGCATTTTGTGAAAAATAAACATGGATTGGTAATGCACAAAGATTTAATTCTTTCCATCACAAAGACAAAACAATATGGCACTTTCTGATTTAAAACAAAATTTAAATGAGTTCACTGCACACATCTAATCTCTAATAAACAAAAAATAGGGAGTATCACGAAAAGTCTACTCATATACAGTAATAGATACTGACGTTAGTACTTTTTAGGCACAATCAACTGTAGCAATTTTAGAAGTGCTACTTTCATTTCTTTATTCCTTATACTGTATATAAAAGGGTTTAACAAAGGTGCGATGATTGTGTAGAGGACTGACACCACTCTGTCCTGTTCTATCTCATACTTTGATTTGGGTTTGAAATATACAAAAAAAATGGAACCGTAGAACATAGTAACAGCCATTAAGTGGGAAGCGCAGGTTGAAAGGGCTTTTTTCCGACCAGTAACCGATTTGATTTTCAGAATTGTCGAGATGATTTTTGTATATGATAACATTGTTAGTGCAAAGGAGCCAAAAATGACGCACCCACTTATGACAAAAACAGCGATTTCATTCACCCTGGTGTTGCTGCATGCCAGTTTTAGCAAAGGGGGAATATCGCAATAAAATGAATTCATTTTATTAGAACCACAAAAAGGCAATGTGAATGTAAGTGCAGTGTGTATTGCCGCATTTATAGCGCTAATGATCCACGAGGCAGCGATAAGCTGCATACACGATACTTTATTCATAATCATGTTATAGAATAGCGGGCGACATATAGCGCTGTATCGATCATAAGCCATACTTGCAAGTATGTAGAACTCGGTACCAGCAAAGAGCAATCCCAAGTACATCTGTGCGACACAGCCATAGAAAGAGATAGACTTATGCTCCACTAGAGAGTTTGACAGCAGTTTGGGACACGTGTCCGAGACGTAACATATCTCTAGAAAGGAGAAATTGGCAAGAAGAAAATACATAGGAGTGTGAAGATTTAGGCTACATTTATATGCAATAATTATTGATATATTTCCCAGCACAGTAACAATATAAATCACTATAAATGCAATGGTGAAAAAGAGATTTAGTATTGGAGTCTCTGCAAGTCCTGCGAGAATAAATTCTGTGATTGTGGTCTTGTTTTTCTCCATTTTTCCTGTAGATGATGAGAGATAATAGAGATAATGGTATTCATTTGATACATAAAGAAAATGATGGAATTTTAATTATGCTTAAAACACATTGTTTGCAACTTAAATCGTAAAACATGTCTATCATTTCCAAATCAGCAACTCCCTACATGGTGCCTTGTTTTGACTCTTTACAGCCACTTCTCTGTAGCTATATTGACTCTAAATCTAATTCTTATTGACTCTTATTCATTGCGAGCTTTAAAAAAAGTTCTACTTTTGTGTATTCAATTTTTTTTTTTTACTATATTACAGCCCCTACACAGAGCCACAAGTTAAAATTTTAGCGCCTGGGCGAGAAACGACAATGCCGCTCCTCAATTTTAACCAAAGTAACCTAAAATAACTGCCCCCCCCCCCTTCCTTTCAGGGGTACGCACTGTGTGGTCGCCCCTATCACACATACATACAGACAAACATAATAATTGTGGAAAAGTGGAATCTGTTGTCACATAATATTTTGTTCCCTAAGTCTGAACCTGGTAGGCATCAACGAAACATCACCAATTTTTTTTGCGGAAACTATCGAAATAATATACTTCGGCTCTGCACCAATTCACCTCCATCGCTTGGCCAGCAGACATACCAGTCTGTGCCTCTTCGGTGCACAGTAAAAGTTCATGGAGAGGCGAAAAAATATTTAGGAGGTGCATTGTAGATGACCCTTTTAGTATTACCCCCTCTAGTTAAATAAACTTTGAAATGTTTTTCCTAAAGCACAGCTGGATGTAGCCTTATTTATGCAGTAGAGTAAATAAATTGTGAATCATAAGTCAATGACAGTGCGAGGATTCTGATGTTTCTATATGTCAAATTTGTGTCTGTGACGCTTTTATATTACATTGTTTGGAGTGCGTCTAGAAACGCATTTCATTGCCACATGACAACTCTTTTACTGGACCGCGCACATTTGCAGCTGCATTCACCACCTGTAATAAAACAATTCACAGTGCAATGCTTAAAATTAAAATAAAGAAAACAAATAATTAAAAAAGGGCAGCATGGCCTCTACCCCAAATCCTCATCCAGCCCCAGTACAGGACAGTCTCATTTGGTTTCCATCATCACAGGGAGACCAAGACTGTTGTGTCCTGCTGATGTAGGAGAAAACAGACACAGACTAAACAGGGCTGGTGCCTCTATGTGATGGGGGACTAGTGCATAGAGCAGCCTGTCCCTCTATCCCAGCGGCTACCTGCCCCACTCAGAAAAACGCTGGGGCTCCTATCGACACCGCCAACTTGTAAGGATCGAGGTTTGAACAAATATTTTACTCAACAGTCCCAGAAAAATGAACAAACTCCCTGCCCATCATAATTAATGAGTAAGAAAAAGCAAAATAAAATGTAGCTGAATAAAAGGCTCCAAAAAACTCCTCAGGTCACTATTTTATTAAATAAATAAATATGTTGTTCTTCTTTTTTTAATCCCTTGTAGTCCAAATGGAAAATCATATTTTATTTTCTTGAATTATTATTAGTCAAAATGGCAAAAAAAATAATAAATATGACCCCACTGCGCACTACCAGGACTTACCCTTCTCTGGCAGTCAATCAGAAGTGGCCAAAAAGTTTAAGATTGACTGCTGATAAAGGAAGACCCTATTAGGGCAGACTATGGTCATTTCACGTTAGTCGTTGGTAGTGTGCGGGCGTGCGTGTAATTTTGAAGGGGATTTCTTATTTGGAGGTATCTATTTGATCAAGAAAGAAGAACAGAAAATCCCCCCTCCCCCATTTGGACTATGATGTATTAGTCCAGGCTGTCTAGCACTGAGCTTGATTGAGGATTTGAGAAAGGGGCACACTGTTTGTTTTTTGTATTATTTTTTACAGAAAAATATTTTACACAGTGCAATGTTTTTGCAGAGGCCGTGCATTGCAAAGAACAACCCTGAAACTGTACCCTCTCTAACCCTTAATCTCAATTCAGTAACCTTGCTCTGCAAAATTAAAACGCTTAATCCATACTTTTCTAGTAAAGTCTTCACTCTGCCTAACGATGCCCAATAGCTCCCCTCCAATAGCTCCCCTCCAATCCCCCCCCAATAGCTCCCCTCTGCCACTGCAAACATGGCCATCTTGCTCAGTGACCTTATGGGCCTTGGCAAAAATCCAGGTTCAACTGTTCGAATCAATGCTACCAGCAGGTCCAAAGCTGCAGAGTTACTGCTTCGATCTTCGTTAATTACTTCTTGAATAGGCAAAATTCATTTTCTGCCAGTTATAACGTGATCCTATTTTAAAGAGCAATAAAAAAAAACTCACATACCTTCAACTCCAGAAACCAGAAGTCCCTAAAGTGGATGGGACACATCTGCAGTGCTGTAGGTTATCTGTCGATACATTTGGATTATCCATAAAGAGTCCTTCAGCATCAACAATCAACACTGGGAACTATACAGAAAAACAATAGATAAGTGAGAAAGAATGGGTGATTATATTATAATTATGATTACGATTATTAACGTTTATTTATATAGCATTAGAGATCCTAAATTGGGAGCAAACAGTGTAATAAAGCAAGACTGGGTATAAAGAAACAGAAAAAGATGTAAGAGGACCTTGTTCACAAGCTTTCAATCTATCTATATTATACTAGAGTTCTGTCATATTTTCACATACTATTCATGACAATGCTATCTAATTAATATCAAACTCTATTATTATTATTATTATTATTTACGATTTTATACTTAAATAAGTGTGATGGAAATACGGAAGACAGAGAGTTAGATGGAATGTTGAGTGTGGACGTACAGGTGTGACAAGTAATAACAAAGGATTGAAGCACATTGGTTTTACTTCCAACTGCAATTTAAACTGTTCCTCTATCTCAGAAAATATACTATGCTTGGGATGATTTTCAATTCACACCTTTGGCCAGAAGTTGCATAGTGATTTTGAAGAATTTCTTCTTATAATAATAATAATAATAATGATGATGATAATGGCGATGATGATGATGATGAAGAAGAAGACGAGTATGATTATAATAAGAAATGAAAGTTTGTAAGGGTGTCAGTTTCTTTTATAGTACTTAAATGCAAAAGATCTGAAACTTAAATTAATATGGAGTATTTAGGAGGAGAAACAAACTAGAGATCAGGTAATTGGTTTGAATTTCTGTGTGCGATCAAACAGTCTACCCACTATCCTGAAACATGAGCTGTTTTGTTTCATCAGACCTTAAACAGCCCATTAATTATTAGATTTTAGATGGATTTGTGTATGCTGGGATGTACACAATACAATGAATCTCCATTTTACAGTCTACAATAATGCTTGATTTAAAATAGTTCTACTTGCATGAAAATCTAAGGATTTAATTTAATGCCCTAAAAGTTGTAAAAAAAACCAAAAAAACAACAACAACATGAAAATGAATATATAAGTAATCAACTTACTTTATCTGTGATTTTTGTTTTTGTTGAGAGTTACTTGACTTCAACCAATTTTTTTTTCCAGATAGTCAAGTTTTAATTTTACGCTTCTCAAATGTTTTTGTAATACAGACCTTTGCTATTAAAAGGAAATGTAGAACATAACTTGTTGTTACACATATTCTGCTTATATTGCTTAGTGCTCCTCGGGGGCGGATTCCCCTATGCGAGCTCTTCTACTTCTGTGCTTCATATAAAAATAGAGAATATTTGTCACTATATTTTTTTGGCTTCATCCTAATAAAGATATAAATACTTCAGGGTTTATTATTGTGTCTAGAGAAATTAAAACACACTAAATAATTTGCAAATGCATTAATTGATATCATGTAGATGAGGGATTACTCAGGACGCAGACTCCCAATTTTGAAATAATTATATACGATTGTTAGAACACTTTATATTGTTAAAACCTCACATTTTATGTTTTTCAGTTTTATAAAGTTCATTATTTCTGTACTTATATTTTTTATTAAAGCCACATTCAAAACAGATTACAGTGTATATTTAAAGCGGATTACAAAATGTGAACTGAAATATTACTATAAAAATAATAATGTCAGGACTATGTGATTTCTTAATTAAACTTACATGGTATACTTTTTTTCTAGTGAAACTGCGACATATTTCCACTTACAGTTAACATCTAAATCAGGCCTGTCCAACCTGCGGCCCTCCAGGTGTTGTGAAACTACAAGTCCCAGCATGCCCTTCCAGCTATCAACTGGTTGTCTACCAGCAAAGCATGCTGGGGCTTGTAGTTTCACAACACCTGGAGAGCCGCAGGTTGGACAGGCCTGATCTAAATACTGAGGAGTTGGTGGGAAAACTCTGGTGCTATAAAGTAGAGATTACTCTGTGCTGACAATATTTCTAAAGCTATAAGATTGTCTCATTCACTGATGAAATTTGAGGCTCTACAGGACTACAATGAGGAATGAACCACGTATTTGAGCTTGGAGTCTAAGAGGCACCTGGTGTCCACTAGAAAAAGGCGCGAGGCAATAGGGGTACCCACAAGTCATAGTTACCAAGAGGCGATCAGTATTAAAGAACTGAGTGAATAGATGCAGACAAGAAAAGATCAAGACAAACAGCAGTGGTATATGGTTAAGACAGACTGAGGTTAACCTGGGGTCTTGGTCTGGACAACTTGGGTTTATTAGGATCGGCCCAAACCTAGAGAGGATGGCCCCAGATTTGTTGTGCTTCCTGGCATAGCAATTCCGGGGCTGAGCCTTCAACTCACACAGCCAGTGGGGGGCTAATGCATTCCTCCCCTCTTCTTCGCCAGTCCATTTTACGTTCATTGCCTGTCCGCCCCTTCACATTCACATTATTGATAAAAAAAACTTCAATAAACTTCATTGTATCAATGTGGGGTCTAACTGCTACCAACCAATCAGAGCAGCTTTCTCACGCTCTGACCAATCAGAGTGAAGCCGCTTTGTGACAAGGCTCCCGACCTAGCATTAATCTTGCTGCTCAGCAAGGAAAAAGTCACAGTCGCCCTTGTGGTTTTCTCCTTCCCTTTGGATTAAAGGCCCAAAGAAAAGAATCCCCATGGATTTAGATGATTAATACATTGGTTAAACAGGGTTTGGGGGAGACTTTATGTCATGTATTTTTTCATGGTGCTGGTGTTTTTTTAATAGTTTTGTTCTGGGACAACAGGTCCCTGTGAACCCTGGATGCCATTGGATTATGACACTGTCAGGGCTTGCTAGGACCAATAGTGCCACATGCAAAAATTACATTTATTGTCTGATTGACACTATTACCCCAACACCTACATTCAGGAGGGCCGCTTTTTCCCTAAGAGGGTGGCCTGTATTTTTTGTGTGAACACAGATTCCCCAAGAGAATTTAGCCCCATGCTGAGCAGGCCAGGATGTGTCCCCATTCTGCAGACTTGCCTGTTATAGTGTGACCAGCATGGTGCTGGTTTTCGGCTGTTTTGTCCCGCCGCAACTGCCACAACCAGACAATGATACGAGTGCTGGGTCACCATATAAATAAAATCTGTTTATTATTTATTAATATTTGTTAACCAGGAAAACGTTGTTTATTATCATCAAGTTGATGATCTCACTGTGCAGTAATGAAAGATAAAGTCTTTGCACTCATTTCATCATCTCGCTCTACAAACTGCCCCTCTAACCCTATTCCATCCCGACTGGGATGTTGTGGTAGTGGCCTTGCGGTTCCCAGTTGCTGGCGACAGCCAGTTGCTTTCAGCTGCACATAAAAAACAGATGGCAAAACGGAGTGGGAGCCTCCTTATGCCATTGGAATCTGGTACACCTCAGATGCTACATTAACCAGGCACCGTGTTCACCGAGTGTGAGCCCTTAGTACTAGGTGTCTCGCTCTTGCTATGTACTTACCGATTTCCTGAGTACCAGTGAACCTTGCCTATACTTTAACCACAAGCTTTGCACTCTTGTGTTCATATGTACGGGGACTTGGAGATTAACTCTTGCTGTGCCTAAACACCTATCTAACCTGTTCCGGTGTACCAGACTTTTGACTTTTACTTTAAAGTTTTGATTCTTCAGTTTAACAGGCGCTTGCTTGTGACCTTGACTATGAGTTGAATTAATCCTGGGCCATCATCTTAATTACAGATACAAATCAGTTTCATATATTATGCGTGGAACTGTAACCATGATCTTATATTATGAATTGTGGCCAGAAAATCGGGAGCTGCCTTCTTCTGTTATAATTCTCCAGAGTGTTGCATATCTTTTTGTTAAGACAGTCGTTAAGTAGATTTCTTACTAATAATAATAATTAGAAAACTTTCAAGCTAATGTTATAAGTTATTATGTACATATATACACTTATTAGAAAATGACCCTCTCACATTTTGTCCTGGATTCTGAATTTGCTGAGCAGGTGGTTTAATAAGGGGAAGAAATTGCATTAGAGGAAGCTGGCCCATATCAACTACAATATCTCATATCTGTTTAAAGATAGTTGGTGGATAATCTGTACTCCGAAAATGCTTGTTTAACCTAATCTCACAGGTGTCCATATGAATTGAGATCTGGAGATGAATAAGATTTTATGAAGTCACATAAAATCTGGAGACTGTGATTCAGCAGAATTTCAAATAAAAATGTGCAAATTTCAGCAAATTTGCTTCTGATTCACTGGATCACCCTCCCACCTTCTAACACCCGTCACCCATTATTTGTGGGAGCAGCAGGCAGCACAGCTAGAAGCTCCTCAGTCCCAGTTGGCAATGGGAAGCAGGTCAAGTAGCTGGAGCGCTAACACTTTCTGCTGGCTACACCAACACCAGTGATAGTTTCACAGCAGTGAATGAGCTCAGGTTCTGGTGAGCAATGTTGGCTATCCAGACCTGTCAAGCAGTTCCAGTTCAGAGACTGACAGCTCCAGCAGTGAGTGTTGTAACCTCCTTGAGAGTGTTGGACTAATCTTCTTCCTAGTGAAGAATCAATTTTGCAAGCTTTTTCTGTGACTTACATGGAGGCATCATGGGTTGCAAATCCTACATATACCATGGCATTTAACAGAGAAAGGCAGCAATTGATCCTACAGTTTTGGCCACCTCTTTACTGAATCCCCTCTTTTCTGCAATTTCCACTGCTGTAGCATAGCTGGAAGTAATCCGTAGCTGCAGAAAGATGTCTCTTCCCAGGCACAAGACTGATCCAGAAGTTCATGGATGTTCAGGCTCCAATGCCTACAGTTGTGGGTAGTCCAGAGATTTGCCCACATTTGTCTCTAGCTTAGCAGGATGTTACATTTCCCAGAGGAGGTTCCACAAAGCCCTTGATGATGATTACCTGCAATCTCATCAGCACTGTTTTGCAGAAGAGCAGGACATCAGGGACCATGGTGTCAGCCTTCCACCCGTACCTCCAGACATGCACAGGATGGACCTGGGCAATGTTGTCATGGGCTTGGCATAAACTTGCTGACATGCAAGCCTGCACTGTGATGGCTAGTGTTCCACATGCAGTGGAACCAATCAGGGGCAGGCTGGGCTGGAGGGCAGAGGGTTATCTGCCCCCAGTGCCGGTCCCATAGTGGACTACCTTGGGCTGGGTCACTGGGCCACCAGCATTTTGTTTCCTGTAGAATGTTCCTAATAGGCTGCTGAGTCGGGTCTTGCAGCCCCCCGGGGCTAAAATTTGCCAGCCAGCCTCTGGAACCAATAGCAGTGAATTCCCTAGCTGAATGGATGGAGCCTCTGGTGAGGTCATCAAGTAAAAGAAGCCAGCTTTCAATGCCTACGCCAGTGGTTTGGGTTTGTAGCTTCTGCTCCATCCACACCGCCCAAGGCAATACCTGGGCAACAAAACACAAATGTGGGGGCAGGGAAAATTAGCAGTCATAGTAGGTTCCCGTACCTTTATAGCTGTCTCTGTACCTGACTACTTGCTATGTCTGTTATGAAAGAGTGCAATCCAAATATGGTGCTGCAGATTCAGACAGAACACTTACACATCCTTAACCGCAAACGACTCCTAGCTATGGATCAAGATGCTGAGCAGCAATGTGTTAGTTCTGTGTGTTGTCAGCTTCTGATGCTGTAGGTCTACAATCCACTTCAATGCAACAGAAGATACTTTTGATGAGAGCCCTCCTTGCTAATTTGCAGGCATTGATTTTATTAATTTGCCTTACCTTATATTTTGTTCCTGGTTGCGAGTGTTGGACTGCATCTAGCAGCCCCCGTTACAGGATCTAGAGCAATGAGATGATGAACGTTAAGTTCAGAGTGGAAATAATTTCCCCTCCGTTCATTCCTATTTTTATCTGTGTGTATGTTTTATGTAGTTCAGGTATTTATTGTTTGTGATGGTGTTAAAAATACATTAGAGGTTATTGTTCTATGAAGTTTAGTGTTTGATTTGTGGGGATTAGTGGTGTTTAAAAACAAACAAAAAATTAGACTACACCTGGTGTCTGAAACAGATACATTAGAATGTAACATATCTTTGCATAACTCCCAAGTGTCCCGATTCCAGCGGGACAGTCCAGCTGTCCCACCGAACTTACAATTTGTCCCAGTATTGGAGAGCATGCTCCGATACCGGGACATAGCAGCCAGTTTTCCCGGATGTCTAGGAAGAAGTGGGGCAGGACGTCTGTCCAAAAAACGCTACTGCGCATGCGCAAACAGGAAGTTCGTGGACGGCTCGACAGAGGCGTGGCTTATTTGTCCCTCTTTCGGACCTCAAAATGTTGGGAGGTATGCCTTTGTTTCAAGAAATAACTTCCCAAAATCAAACTGCACCTAATAAATAGCTCTTACAGTAGACTTCATATTTACAGAGCTAAAGAAATATCAACATTCTGATGTTCTCCATAAAAGGAAAAAAGTTTAAATATTTTTATACATATAGTTCTTCCATTGTTGAGAGTCAAAATACATTCAAAAAAGTAGATTTGAAACACAAAGATACATCTTGACGACTAAATCTTGCAGAGATAATGTCACCAAGAAAAGATTCAAGAATTATTGAATCTTTAAAGGAAAAAGATGTATTATGGTGCTTAGGGAAAAGAATAGGGAATATTAGTCTAAAGTTAACGTCAAAACCCTTGTTATATATGAAAACATCAATGAATATTAATCATTTCTCACACTCAGCCTAGACAGTTTAACAATTTTTGGTAGTCACCTTCACTGAAGCTTATGATTATTACTTTCTCTTAAACGATATCTCATGAGCAGTATAATATTTTAGAATCTAGTGCCCCAAACCACATCACTAGGTCCCAAGAGTTGTCTTCATTTAGTAAGAAATTATTTATCATGATAAAATTGTCCTTGTAAATATAAGATATAAAAACAAAAGTTCAATAACAAACTTGGTCACTTCATTACAAAATTTATTTTTGTTTTTAATATTTTCCTGTTTACGGATCAGAGATTTTCAGAAAACAATGTGTAATGATTTAATGGATTAAAAATAAAGATTTCATATTTTAACGCGCAATACAATTCATCCGTGGCTGTTATGATTCCTAGTGCATTCACGAAGAGCAACGGAAGTATTAAGCACAATGTCTTTATTCAGTTAAATACATAAACAAAGATAACTCAAATCCACGGATAAGAACAGGTTCCAAAAGAGACTGTGTAGTAAAATGGCAGGAACAGGTATTATAAGTTTACCCCAGTACAGAAGGCACAAGGCTGTCCAGGGAAGCAGACAGAGTCCAGGGATAAAGCAGAGATCAGATAAACAAAATCCAAATAGCCAGGCAGAGATCAAGGTCACAAGCGAATAAGCAAGGTCCAGAAGTCGAGCCAAAGGTCAGGGCAACGGGCAAACGAGCAGGGTCCAGGAATCAAGCCGAGGGTCACAACAGAAGATCAAGCAATGGAGCAAACACAAGAACATGGCAGCAGCAGCCAGGAACAAACGGATGAGCTTCACAGAGCACAGCTTGAGGCAGGTATTTGAAGCAGTGCAACAGGTGCAGTTCTAAATAGCATCAGACAAGGAGATTAACTCCTTCAGGCATGTTGCAGAGTTCAGGAGCAGAACAGCAGCACCTCTGGTGGATTATAGGTACTGCTGCCAAATGCAAAACATAGACAGTCATAACAATGGCGTTCACCAATTGATTTCTCATTTCTTTCTATTGAACAAAATTCCAAGTCCATTAGGGTGTACCACCCAATAATTATATTAAATAAAAAACTGGGTGGAAATTAGATTCATCACGAATAAGAGTATTATTTACCATGGAGAACTGAACACTCAGTACGGATGGAATTTTTCTTCCTATGTTATGAAATCCAAAATCATTCTATTTTGCAACACAACTGTTTTGATTGGCTAAAGTGAAAAGCAGTTTCATTACTGACTCTTTCCAATATCCCAGATAACGGCCACAATTCTGCAGAGATACAGTAACAACCATAAATTGTATTTAAATAATAAAAGCCATGTTCGCAGGGTGAGATTGATCTTTTAACATTTCAGATCCTCTCAAGGGTGTCTGATGGCAGACAGGATATATCAAAATTTATGACCAGTCTATAGGTAACCGGCCACAGATAAAATAATCACTTTGGTAAATGCTTTCTCTGTGTCCCAAATTCAAATCTATTATGTGTATAGTACCAATGTATACTGTAGCACTAACGTTAGTTCTTATAGAAATATTGCAGTAATTATTTATTTTTATGTATATCAATTACTATAATAGCAAATTAAAGCAGTGCTAGAAGTAGCTAACTGATGATGGTTTTTGGCTTTAAAGAAACATCTCTTTTCCACATCGCTTCCACTTGTCGTCATGCCTATATCCAAGTTGTTTTCTTTGTAGAGTGTGTAACACTAGTCTGTCATTCTAAAATGACTAGTCAACAGTGATATGACATCTTCAGAGTGATTAGGAGCATGAGTTCAAATCAACATTGTGTCTGGTTAAAAATTTTAGCAAAATGAAATATAGTGGTTCTCATTTAGAGGTAGATGTTCCAAACGTTCAAAACAGGAAAAGCAGGTTTAGCACTATCCCATGTAATTTGTCTGTGTCATTAATTAAAAAGAGTAAAAAAAAAAAGAGTGAAAAATATATATAAACCTTACCTCTTAATTGAGGATATTGGGACTCAGTGAACAGCATTTTGTGAACAATAAACATGGA
This sequence comes from Mixophyes fleayi, assembly GCF_038048845.1. NCBI lineage: Eukaryota > Metazoa > Chordata > Amphibia > Anura > Limnodynastidae > Mixophyes > Mixophyes fleayi. The sequence continues at coordinate 80,764,615 of NC_134412.1, forward strand.
TTGGTAATGCACAAAGATTTAATTCTTTCCATCACAAAGACAAAACAATATGGCACTTGTTGATTTAAAACAAAATTTAAATAATGGGCTCACTGCACACATCTAATTTCTAATAAACAAAAAAATAGGGAGTATCATGAAAAGTCTACTCATATACGGTAATAGATACTGACGTTAGTACTTTTTAGGCACAATCAACTGTAGCAATTTTAGAAGTGCTGCTTTCATGTCGTTATTCCTTATACTGTATATAAAAGGGTTTAACAAAGGTGCGATGATTGTGTAGAGGACTGACACCACTCTGTCCTGTTCTATCTCATACTTTGATTTTGGTTTGAAATATACGAAAAAAATGGAACCGTAGAACATAGTAACAGCCATTAAGTGGGAGGTGCAGGTTGAAAAGGCTTTTTACCGACCAGTAGTCGATTTGATTTTCAAAATTGTCAAGATGATTTTTGTATATGATATCATTGTTAGTGTAAATGAGCCAAAAATGACGCACCCACTTATGACAAAAACAGCGATTTCATTCACCCTGGTGTTGCTGCATGACAGTTTTAGCAAAGTGGAATATCGCAATAAAATGAATTTATTTTATTAGAACCACAAAAAGGCAATGTGAATGTAAGTGCAGTGTGTATTGCAGTATTTATAGCGCTAATGATCCACGAGGCAGCGATAAGCTGAATACACAATATTTTATTCATAATCATGTTATAGAACAGCGGGCGGCATATAGCGCTGTATCGGTCATAAGCCATACTTGCAAGTATGTAGAACTCGGTACCAGCAAAGAGCAATCCCAAGTACATCTGTGCGACACAGCCATAGAAAGAGATAGACTTATGCTCCACTAGAGAGTTTGACAGCAGTTTGGGACACGTGTCCGAGACGTAACAAATCTCTAGAAAGGAGAAATTGGCAAGAAGAAAATACATAGGAGTGTGAAGATTTAGGCTACATTTATATGCAATAATTATTGATATATTTCCCAGCACAGTAACAATATAAATCACTATAAATGCAATGGTGAAAAAGAGATCCAGTATTGGAGACTCTGCAAGTCCTGCGAAAATAAATTCTGTGATTATGGTCTTGTTTTTCTCCATTTTTTCTGTAGATGATGAGAGATAATAGAGGGTGACATTCATTTAACACAAAAAGAAAATGATGGCTTTTTTAATTCTGCTTAAAACACATTGTTCGGCAACTTAAAACATAAAACATGTCTATCATTTCCAAATCAGCAACTCCCTACATGGTGCCTTGTATTGACTCCATACAGCCACCTCTCGGTACCAATATTGACTCTAAGGGGTAAATGTATCAAGCTGAGAGTCTCCGGCGGGTTTGAAAAGTGGAGATGTTGCCTATAGCAACCAATCAGATTCTAGCTGTCATTTACTTAGTACATTCTACAAAGTGACAGCTAGAATGTGATTGGTTGCTATTGGCAATTTCTTCACTTTTCCAACCCGCCAGAAACAGCAGCTTGATACATTTACCCCTAAATCTAATTCTTATTGCGAGTTTTAAAAGAAGTTCTAGGGCTAGATTTACTAAGAATCATGTTTAGTGGCGGTTTGAAACCGCCACCCATCGCCGGCGGTTTAGTGGTTCACACTCCTGCATTTAATATAGGGCGGCTTGAGGCTTCAATTTTAAATGACTGGCGATGTATGACGAATTGAAAAAACAAAACCGCTGGCGGTTAGGATGAAACAGCCATCAAAACCACCATCCAAAAGACAGGACAGGACAGTTTTAATACCTGCTTCAGAATGGCTGGATAGCTTAATCATGCTATTAAAACTATTTTGCCATTCAGAACATAAGAGAAAGCACCATTGACATTTATATTATGTTGGCAATCATTATTTATTGATTAAGGGGCAAAATTAATTAAATATTAACTTATGAGGGAATACAAATATTTCATTATATTAAGGGGATAAAATTATTTAATTATTATACTATTTGGACAATATGTAATGACCAATTGTGCAACATAAATAATTATATCCACCATTAACAATCAGTTAATAATATTGTATATTCACACTTTCTACATAATATAATGCTATAATAGTGTCCCTTTAAAAAAATATATAGAAAAAAAATTATCTCATAAATTAATATTAAATTTATTTTGTCCCTTTATCAATAAATAATGATTTTCCAAATTTTCTCCTATGTTCTGAATGGCAAAATAGCTGAAACAGCATGATGTTTGATCGCTCTCGCCATTCACAATCACCTCTTTCATTTTGGCCGCTTGGATGGCTGTTTTGCGGCGGTTTTGAAAACCCCAGCTTAGTAAATCCGGCTGTTTGCATGTTCATCATTGTTCATTGTTAAAATCGGGATGGCGGTTTGTAAAGTGGTGGTTTTGAAAAATGTAATTCCTGACCGTCTTGACGGCGGTTTAGACTTTAGTAAATCCGGCGGTTTAACTAGCCGAAAAGTGGCGGATTGAGCAATCCGCCCATTAGTAAATATAGCCCCTAGAGTGTATTCAAATTTAATTTACTATACTACAGCTCTTACACAGAGCCGCAAGTTAAAATTTTAGCACCTGGGACGAGAAACAAAAATGCCACCCCCTAGCCTTTAATTTTAACCAAATGAGCCTAAAATAACTGCACCCCTTCAGTGCTGCACCTTGGGCGGTCACCCCTAGCGCATGTGCAGAAATGCATAAGTGGAATGTGTAGTCACATAACATTTCGTTCCCTAAGCTCCACCCTGTCTACTAGCCACAATTCTTTTCAATTCCATAGCAGCATAATGTGTTGACAATAACCTGCAAATGTCACATTTTTCTAACAGCTTCACCTGTGTCAGCTAATCTTTTCCAGTCCTTCAGTTCATTTTTATTTTGTTTTGCATTTTTTTTTTGCTTCTATACAGCTTGGTATTAGCAAATAATTTGCAGGCTAAGCTACCACTGGGCACCAACCCAACATACATAACATACATAAGTCTGGGCCTGGTAGTCATCAGACTTATGTATATCCATAGCTCATCATTTTAGTAAATAAATAAAATATTTTGTTATTTACTTCTTTTTTTTTTTAAATTCTTTATTTTGGTTGGTCAGTCAATAATGGATTTACACAGTATGAGGACAAGCATTTGGAGAGTATACACAGAAGGACATTAACATTGTAATAGAGTCCAGCGAAGGTGCCCTTTGACAACTTGGAACATAAATTGACCATATTTTTATTTTCTGCTTTTGTTTAGGAATATGAGCCAATAATACAAAAGGTAGAATGGGGGGAAAGGGTGAAGGAGAATTAGAAGGGGAAAAAAGGGGGGGGGGAGGGAGAGACCACAGAGGCTGATACAGGAGTGTGGTCGCAAGGAATGTAAAATGTGAATGTTAGAGAATCGGAAAATGGCGGAACAGAAGCAGAGTCCTGAATGCCACACATGGGTCATGACGAGATCGTTAAGGGTCAGAGGGGAACGAATGTTCTGCGAACTGCCAAGGAGCCCACACTTGGTTGAAAGTGTAACCTCTATCGTGTAAGTAGTAAGTAATCTGTTCCATCGCCGCCACTTGCCATATTTGCTTTTTGAGAGTAGATAGAGATGGAGGAGAGCTACGTTTCCAATTAATGGCTATAAGGCATTTGGCAGCTGTAAGGATGTGTGCAGTCAATTTTCTAGAAAGTTTATCAAGGTCTGGGGGAGGATAACAAAGGAGAAAAATCCAAGGGTCCTTCGCCACGGGAGCCTCAAATAGGGTGTTGATAAAGCCATGGATCACGTCCCAGAAGTGAATAATAACTGGACAAGTCCACCAGATGTGTAGTATTGATCCCCTGCGGCCACAATCCCGCCAATGGTCAGGCGACGAGGAAGGGAACATTGTATGAAGTTGGGTGGGGGTATAGTACCAACGATAATACATTTTATAAGATGTTTCTTTTAGTTTGGTTGAAATGGAGCTTTTGGATATCCCCAGTCTCATGTCCTCCTAGGCCTCCTCATCAGGGGGGCGGGGGGGGGCAATATCCCTCTCCCAGTCATCTTCATGTGGTAGTTGCGAGTGGATAGTGGATTCAAGAAAGATATTATAAAGTTGTGAAATCATACCCTTATCCATGGGGTGGAGTTTACAAAGGTTTTCGAACGGGGTGAGGGGACGTAGTAGATATTTGGGTGGTAGGGATCGCAAAAAGTGGGTGATTTGAAAAAAATCGAAAGGATTAAGCATTCTAGCTGGGGGGGCGAGGCTGAAGTTCTGCTAGTGGGAGCCATTGGCCTTGTTTCGATGTCTTACCTTGGAGAAGCCAGGAGGAAATATAGTATTAAACCAAATGGGAGTAAGGAGGGAAAGAGCAGATGTGAGTTTTAGTTTAAAGGAGTAAGAATCCCAAACCTTAATGTCAAATTTAGTGGTAGGTAGTAATTTGGAAGGGGGGGGACGGTGTATAGGGGGCAGACGCATGGGGTGGAGTCAGGGAGAGCTATATATGCCGCCTCTAGGTCAAGCCACGAGGTGAAACCTGAGGGAGCATATGATGCAACAATTTGGGAGAAATGGGATGCCAAATAATATAGTTTGATATCAGGTAGTCCCCTGCCGCCACCAGTGATGGGCTTTTTCAGAACATTGAATGAGACCCTTGGGGGCCTGTGGTTCCAAATGAAACAAGTCAGAGCTTTCTGGATTTTAGACAGGAAGGTGGCAGGGACAGCAACTGGTAGGGTTTGGAAGAGATATAGCCATTTAGGTATGATATTCATTTTGACTGCTATGATCCTGCCCAGCCATGAGATAACAAGACGGTTCCAGGAAGCCAGATCAGATTGCATTTTGGAGAATAGCGGTGGGAAATTTTCCTGGTAAAGGAGGTTATATGTAAGATAGACTCCCAAGTATTTTATTTTCCTGGCTTGCCATTTGAATTTGAAAGAGGACTGCAGCAGGCCTCCCGGGGGGGAGGGGGGGGGACGACATGGATCAGCGTGGCCTCTGATTTTGTGTAATTTATTTTATAGTTAGATATCATGCTTTAGGTCTGGAGAACCTTATAGAGGTTGGGGAGGGAAATGGCCGGTTGAGAAAGTGAAAGCAGGACATCATCCGCAAATAGCGAAACTTTAGAGTTGACGTCCCCCACCTGCACGCCCCAAATGCTGGGGTTAGATCGAATTTGAGAGGCCAGTGGCTCGATTACCACAGCGAAAATGAGGGGAGAGAGTGCAACCCTGCCTTGTACCGTTTTGAATGGGTACCAAGCTTGAAGGTGTACCATTGATCAGGACTTTAGCTGAAGGTGAGGATTACAGTGCCAGGACGCCAGTGAGAAAGTCACCAGCGAAGCCAAAGGCCTCAAGAGCCGCTCTCATAAAACCCCAGGAGATCCTATCAAATGCTTTTTCAGCATCCAGAGAGAGAATTATAGTAGGGGTTCTCCTGGTGTTCGCAATATGGATGACATCAATGGCTCTCCTGGTGTTATCCCTTGCCTGGCATCCCGGGATAAATCCCACCTGGTCATAGTGGATCAATGATGGGAGGAATTCATTTAAGCGATTTGCCAGGATTTTAGCGTATATTTTTAGGTCCAGGTTAAGGAGAGAGATGGGTCTGTAGCTGGCGCAATAAAGTGGGTCTTTTCCCTCTTTTGGGACCACTACTATTTTGGCTTCAAGCATTTCAGGTGGGAAGGGGGTCCCCTGAAGGGCACCATTGTATAGGGAGTGCAGGTGGGGAGCGAGCAAGCTCGAATTTTTTTTATAATAGGCGGTTGTAAAGCCATCGGGGCCCGGGGATTTGCCACTTTTTTGTGACTTAATAGCGAATTGGATTTTGTCTAATGAAATTTCTTCATTAAGGTGTTGGAGGGCTTGAGGGGATAGTTTAAGGAGTTTAGATGTGGCAAGGAAGTCTGAAATCAGTGCGGTGTTGGATTGCTGTGAGGAAGGGACAGGGGTAGTTGGAAGGTTATAAAGGGCTGAATAATATTGTTGGAAGGCTTCTCTGATAGCAGCGGGGTCTTTTTTAATCCCTTGTAGTCTTAGTAAAAAATCCTATTTTCTTTTCTTGATTTATCATAGCAAAATGGCAAAAAAACATAAAAATACCCATAAAAAAAAAGACCCAACTGCGCACTACCAGGATTTAGCCCTCTCTAGCAGTCAATCAGAAGTGTCCAAAATGCTTAAGATTAGCTGCTAATAAAGGGAGACCCTATTTGGCCAGACTATTTTCATTTCACGTTAGTCGTTGGTAGTATGTGGGCGTGTAATTTTTGAGGGGATTTTTTATTTTGGGGTACCCACTTGATCAAGAAAGAAGAAAAGAAGATCCCTCCTCCCCCATTTGGGCTATGATGTATTAGTCCAGGCTGCCTAACACTGAAGCTGATTGAGGATTTGAGGAAGGGGCACACTGTTCATTTTCTGTATTATTTTTATTTTTAAAGAAAACATTTTACACATTCTACTGTGCAATGGAACTGTTTTATCCCATATAACGTATAAGATTTAATATAACCACCAGCCAGAGGCCGTGCATTGCAAGAACAACCCTGAAACTGTGCCCACCCTACCCCTTTATCTCATTTCAGTAATCTTACTCTGCAAAATGAAAATACTAAATCCATACATTTCTAGGAAAGTCTTCACTCTGCCTAATGATGCCCAATAGCTCCCCTCTGCCACAGCCATCTTACTCCGTCAACTTATGGGCCTTGGCAAAAATCCAGGTGTAACTGTTCAAATCAATGCTACCAGGAGGTCCAAAGCTGCATTTGCCCTGCGGAGTTACTGCTTCGATCTTCATTAATTACTTTTTGAATGAGCAAAAACCATGTTCGGCCAGTTATAATGTGATCATAGTATAAGGAGAAATAAAAAAACTCACATACCTTCAACTCCAGAAACCAGAAGTCCCAAAAGCGGATGGGCAACATCTGCAGTGCTGTAGGTTATCTGACGATACATTTGGATTACCCACAAAGAATCCCTGAGTATCACCACTCAACACTGGGAAATATACATATATAATAAACAATAGATAAGTGAGGAAGAAAGGGTGATTATAATATAATTATTATTATGATTATTAACATTTATTTATATAGCGTCAGCTTTTCTAAATTGGGAGTCAACAGTGTAATAAAGCAAGACTGTGTATAAAGAAACACACAAAGAGGTAAGAGGATCCTGCTCTCAAGCTTTCAATGAGTTATGTCATATTCACTCATACTATTCATAACAATACTATCTATTTAATATCAAGCTTCTTTATTGTTGTTGTTGTTATTATTATTATTATTATTATTATTATTATTAATTACAATTTTATACTTAAATAAGTGAGATGGAAATACGGAAGACAGAGAGTTATACGGAATGTTGAGTGTGGACATACGGTTGTGACAAGTAATAACAAAGGATTGAAGCACAGATAATATACTATGCTTGGGATGATTTTCAATTCACATCTTTGGCCAGGAATTGCATAGTTGTTTTGAATGATTTCTTATTTTATTATTAATAATAATAATGTGATGATGATGATGACGATGATGGCGATGATGAAGAAGTAGAAAAAGGTGAGTATGATAATAAGAAATAAAACTATGTAATGGTGTCAGATTTTATTTATAGTACTTAAATGCAAAGGATCTGAAATTTAGGTTTATCTGGAGTATTTTGGAGGAGAAAAAAACTAGAGATCAGGTAATTGGTTTTGAATTTTTTTGAATTTCTGTGTGCGAACAAACAGTCTACCCACTTTTCTGAAGGGTGAGCTGTTTTGCTTTATCAGACAACTTAAACAGTCCATAAATTATTAGATTTTAAAGTGATTTGTGTATGTTACGATGTACACAATAAAACAAATCTGTATTTTACAGTCTACAATAACAGTTGATTTAAAGTAATTTTAGTATAAAGCATGAAAATCTAAAGTTTTAGTTTAATGCCCTAAAAGTTATTTAAAAAACAAAAAACAAAAACATGAGAATGAATATATAAGTAATTAACTTACTTTATCTGTGGCTATTGTTTTTGTTGAGAGTTACATGGATTCAACCATTATTTTTTTTCAGATTATCAAGTTCTAATTTTTTGCTTCTCAAATTTTTTTTTTAATACAGACCTTTACTATTAAAAGAAAATGTAAAATATGAATTGTTGCTACACATATTCTGCTTTTATTGCTTAGTGCTCCTCAGGGGCAGATTCCCCTAAGCGAGCTCTCCTACTTCTGTGCTTTGCTCATATAAATATAGAGAATATTTGTCACTATATTTTTTTGGCTTTATCCTGATAAAGATATAAATACTTCAGGGTTTATTATTGTGTCTAGAGAAATTAAAACACATAAAATAATTTGCAAATACAATCATTGATATAATGTAGATGATGGATCACTCAGGACGCAGACTCCCAATTTTCAAATAATTATGTACGATTGTTAGAACACTTTATATTGTTAAAACTTCACATTTTAAAAGTTTTATAAAATTCATTATTTCTGTAATTATTTTTTTTATTAAAACCAAATTCAACATACATTACAGTATACACTTAAAGTGGATTACAAAATGGGAACTGAAATATAGCTATAAAAATAATAAAGTCAGGACTATGTGATTTCTTAATTAAACATACATGGTATACTTACCTCTAGTGAAACATATTTACACTTACAGGTGACATCTAAATACTGTAGAGCTGGTGGGACAATACTGGTGCTATAAAGCAGAGATTAGTCTGTGCTGACAATATTTCTAAAGCTATCAGATTGTCACATTCACTGATGAAATTTGAGGCTCTACAGGACTACAATGAGGAATGCGCCACGTCTTTGAGCCTGGAGTCTAAGAGGCACCTGATGTCCACTAAAAAAATCCTCCAGGCAACGGAGGCGCCAATTAGTGATTGACACCATATGAAGATCAGTGTGAAATAATTGAGTGAATAAATGCAGACAAGAAAAGATCAAGTCAAACAGCAATGGCACATGGTTAAGACAGACTGAGGTTGACCTGGAGCCTTGGTCTGGACAGCTTGGGCTTATTAGGATCGGCCCACACCTACAGAGGATGGCCCCAGATTTGTTGTGCTTCCTGGCATAGCAATGCCGTGGCTGAGCCCTCAACCCACACAACCAGTGGGGGGGCTAATCTAATTCCTCCCCTCTTCCTCGCCCCTCCCTCTTACATTCATTGCCTGTCCACCCCTCCACATTCACTTTAGTGATAAAATGTATCAATGAACTTCATTGTATCAATGTGGGGTCTAACTGCTACCCACCAAGTCATGAATCATCAAACATATTTTTTTTTATATAGTAGGGCTATCTCTTAATGACAACTCATGAGCTTCGTTTACATTACATCACAGTGCACTGTGATTCACTTTATGTGAGGTAGTGTTTCATATATTGTTTATTTTTAGCAATATTAGGTTATTTACATGCTTTATTATAATAAATTGTATATTTGATGATTCGTGACTCAGATCATATTTTTTATTCGAGACAGTCAGGTCTGTAGCACTACATTTCTCGTTTTATCTAAAGCTCATAGGTCTCCATGTGTGAGTGTCTGTTGTGTAGAGATGAGCTGTGAAATAGACAGAGTAAGATTAAAGAAGAGAAGAGTATGATCTAAATGACCTCATGTGCAGGGTCATCTCTACCCATTATCTCATATCTGTCCACCTTACATGATCCTGAATTCATGTCTTAAGCCGAATCTTCTTCTGTTTATTCACTCACATGCTTGGAATTCGTACCGGTATCCGTGCAAGCTGTAATTGCTAGCTTATGACTATCCACATACAGTGCCTGTAGAGATTCATCACACTCTCAAAATCCTTATCTTTTGTCACATTACACCATGGAAATTTAAATAAATTAATTCAAACGTGTTCCAGCTGTATTCACACATTATAACAATCAACGTCAAAGTGAAAATAACATTTGCAAAACTTCTTAACAATTAAGATAATATATTTACTAAAATAACTGGTTTGGATAAGTCATCATACCCTTAGAGTGACCATTATAAACTTGCTCAGGTACAACCAATGACCTTCAAGATCACACAACAGGCAAAATATCCACCACCTGACTTCAATTGTAGTGGTTTTTATTTCTTCAGAATAAAACCAGCTGTTCTTTGAGGATTCCAATAGCAGTAGTTCATGGTAAGGCAAAGAATTCACCATGGTTGGAAAGGTGCTCCGGGATAAAATTGTGGAAAGGAACAAGTTAGGAGGAGGATACAAAAAAATCTCAATGGCTTTTACTCTCCCTCATTATTAAGAAGTGGAAAGCGTATGGTTCCACCAACACCTTGCCTAGATCAGGCCGCCCCTCCAAGCTAGATGGCAGAGCCAGGAGGATATTGATCTTGGAAGCTACAATGAGGCCAATGGCAACTTTCAAGGACTTACAAGTCTTTGTGGCTGAACTTGATTGGTCTGTGGATGTGACAACTATCTCAGAAGCTGTACACAAAGCTGTCCTATATGGCAGGCTGGCAAGAAAGAAGCCTGTACTGAAAAACTACCATTCTCAGTCTCATTTGAGCGTTGCAAAAAAACCTTGGAGGATCCTAATGCCACGTGGAAAAAGGTTATATGGGAGATGAGACCAAGATAGAATGTTTTGGACTGAACAGCAAGCGCTATCTATGGGGCAAACCAAACACAGCACACCACACAAAACACACCATACCTATTGTGGAGCATGAGGATGGCAATATTAATTTGTGTAGATGTATCTCTTCAGCAGGGAGTGGGGGATTGGTCAGGAATGCAGGGAAGATGGATGCTGCCAAGTGCACCCAAATTCTCAAGAACAACCTGCAGCCCCCTACTAGGCAGCTGAAGATGGGCAGATGGTTCACCTCCCAGCACAACAAGGACCCAAAATATCCCACCAAGAAAACAATGCAGTGGCGTGAGGATAGGAAGATGAATGTCCTTAACTGGTCAAGTCCTGACCTAAATCCTAAAGAAAATTTGTGGATGGACTTGAAGAGAGTGGTCCATCGCCATTCACCGCAACATTTGACTGAATTTGATGAATTCCGCAAGGAAAAAATATTCCCCAATCTAGCAGCACAAAGCTGGTAGAGACATATATAAACAGACTGATGGCTGTAATTAGAGCAAAAGGTGGCTCTACATAGCATTAAATCAGAATCACTTTTCCAAACCAGTTATTCTAGCTTTTCGGTTTTTATTAATTTCTCTAGCTGTAGGGACCTGATCCTTTTTTTGTCCCTCCCCACCCAACTAAAATGCCAGGCCCAATGCTGAATAGATACATCTTGTGTGCTCAATAAAACATGATTGATTGCAGTCCCCCAATCTATACATTTTCAGAAAGTAGACAACCCAGGATTTTAAAATTAGTATCCATGTTTTAGTACTCCTATTTATGCTCTTGCTTAAAACTACAATATATAAAATATATAAATAATATAAAATACTGACTAAAGAGTTTTAATTTATTTTTTTTAATCAGAGTAACCACATGTGTCAGCTCTTGTGTCTAGTCGTATTCACTGTATGTTAACATGTTCACTGAAAGAATCATCTTCCTAACATATGAGAATAAGAATCATTTTGTAAAGTTGCATCTTATGTATCTGATTATTATATCAATAAAACAATGACATTTTCTCATTGTGACACCTCACACTGCACCCCAAAATAACTTTTAGATTGAAAGTAGACCAGATATAACTGATTTTCAAAATAACTTTTATTATCACCTATTTACTGGGACAATTTCCAACATAATTTCTAACAAGGTAGACAGATACACCATGCAACTCTAATGTTCATAGCTGGAAGGAAGAGTAGTGCCCCACCATATAGCCATTTGGTGTTGGCGTTCCCCTGAATAGCGCCTGGGCCACACACTGTTTTCCACTATGAAGAGCCATCATATTAGAGAGGATTGGTGGACAATTCAAGTATATTAAGATATAAATATAAAAAATCCCTTTAAATGACCCTTATTTACTGATTGGCTTACAAATAAACTGTAGAATGCTAGAGTGACCAGAATGGAACAGCTGAGAATGAACATTCTATTCCAAACAGCATTTCAATGTTTGACGAAGCATCCTCGTGACACCGACTTTCACATCATTATTCCTGAGAGTGTATATAAACGGGTTTAATGTAGGGGCAATAATTGTGTACATAACAGCAATGAGCCTGTCCTCGTTCATAGAATAGCTTGACTTTGGACGCATGTACATAAAAATACCAGAGCCGTAAAATATAGTTACAGACATGAAGTGAGACAGGCAGGTTGAGAAAGCTTTCTTCCGTCCTGAGACAAGGCTGATATTTTGTATTGTACAAAAGATGCAAATGTAAGAGATGATAATTAGCATAAATGACCCAAGAATAACGCAGCCGCAAATGGCAACAACTATAACTTCATTGATCCAGGTGTCTGCACAGGCCAGTTCCAATACCGGTGGGATGTCGCAAAAAAAATGGTTAACTTTATTGGCACCACAGAACGGCAGTGTAAATGTAAGCGCAGTTTGTATTACAGCATTAACCGCTCCAATCATCCATGACCCAAATATAAGACATATGCAAACTCTTTGATTCATGATGACACGATATAAAAGTGGGTGACATATGGCATTATATCGGTCATAGGCCATTGTTGCCAGGATATAGCATTCCGCACTACCCAGTAACAAAAAACAGTACATTTGTACAGCACAGCCATAGAATGAGATGGTTTTATGCTCTGCTAAAAAATCGAACAACATTTTGGGAACAGTAGAGGATATGTAACAAATTTCTAAGAAGGATAAATTTGTAAGACAAAAGAACATAGGTGTGTTAAGACTTGGACAAAATATGTATATAAGAATTATAGAAATATTTCCCAGTAAGCTAATTACATAGATACCTAGAAACAGGAAAAAAAGTAGTATCTGGGTTTGGGGAACGTCTGAAAGTCCCACCAGAATAAATACTGTTATACTGGTATGATTGCCATTGCCCATTTTGTTCTTTATTTCTGTCACAAAAAAAGATAAGAATGTTCATATAAAATACAATGCATTAACATAAATATGTAAGAAATAAATATTCATAACAATTGTATACAGTGTATATTGTTATTTATGTTGTTTTGTTTCGCGAAAGGATCCCGATTAAACTGTAAATCAGCTCCGGAACATATGATTCTGTTTTCTACGATTTTTCCTTTTAATTACCTTGTCTAAAAGTATACTATTTTATTAAAATGTAACTGTTTGGAAATTAAATATAATCTATCGAATACAATTTAAAACTTTTCATGTTTAATTTGTTTTAAATGGGTAATCCTCTACAGGTTTGCAAAACATTGCATTGATTATGCAGCTATTGATCTTTTATTCATTCTTAATAATTATTTTTATCCACTTATTAGTATATCATTTGTATTTATCATATTTTATTTTTACCAGCAGTGAGCCATTGCTATTTTTTCATGTATACAAGTTGCAAATATTTACCTGTGAATTTTAAATGATATATTTTTAGATATTGGACACGGGGATGTATAGAAGAATACATTGTATAATCTCTTGATGTTATATTCTGTTATATTTACTACTCATTGGACTGGATATATTCATATCAGACTCCACTCTGTGTTATTTAATCTCATGATATATATATATATATATATATATATATATATATATATATATACTACCCATGGACAAAACTTTTAGATTGATCAGTATTAATAGCATATACACTATGCACTTGTCACATTTACATTAACACTGGAACATAGACCATTGTGGTTAACACAGCCGCACATTGCTACTTTCAGGATTATGCCTATTTTTCATTTATTCTCCCAAATATCTGCCCAGCTATCCCAGTTATTTTGATAATCTAATCAATGCTTATACCTATAATATAACCTGAGTATATTTCTGAGTTAATCAGGCATATTTTAAACCAATTTTGCATAAAAACTCACTACAAAAATCACTAAAAAAATCACTAAATATATGTCAAATAATAAAAACGTTTAATTCATTTTCAAAAATTAAATGCAATAAAGAAATAAATGCATGAAATAACTTACTTTCTGTATCTGTAAACCTACTATAATAACACAGTTCAATAAGCCATTGTAAATAGAAAATCACTGCATGTGTGAGCCTTTAAAGTAATTTTCTTTGCTGTAGACAAAATAGTATAGTGAAACATGTTATTCTATTCTCTCTCTCTCTCTCTCTCTCTCTCTCTCTCTCTCTCTCCTATATGCCGGAAAAATTGCTGAACATATTTTATTATGCAAAATATTATTAATTATTCTTCTACATCAGAAAAAGCAGACAAAGAATAAAATAAATATTTAGGCTAACAATATACTGGCTTATCTGATCAAAATTAAGTCTGGTCTGATCTCATCTCCAAGCTATACTGAGTTTATATTGCTTTGTAGACTATTGGGGTCAAGTCCCCGGAGTATTGAACAAAGTGTCGAGCAAATTAATTATATTCCTATATTAAATGTTTATTAATAAAATCTTAATTGCTTAAACCTGTAGTTTATAATGTAACTTTTGTACAAGATATTCAAGAATAAAATGACAACAATTTTAACAAAGATTCTAAACAATTTTTTTTTTGTCTCAAAAAGAAATAAAATATTTGTGAAAAAAATTGACTAAAGTAGAAGTGAGAATTGAGGGATGTTCAGACATTTCTGGTAATCAGCAACAAAGACCAATGTGTGTCCCTTCATTGGGCAGTGGTGTCCTCTGCTTGAAGAGACACTAACCTAAAACATTTTTTGTGCTTAATTGGTCTTTGAACAGGTGTATGCATGTGCTAGATGTAGCCCACTTTTCACAAGTGTTAGTGATGTGGGTGCACAACTGGGCTCACTCTGTCTTTAGCTTCAGTCTGTAGTAGTGCACCTACAGTCTGCCCAGGACACATTCGGGCTGGCTCAGACGCTCCTCATCTCAGGGCTTTGTGGGTGGAAATGTAGGAAAAGGGACATTGAATATGCAAGTTTGGAAATTATCATGAGTGCATTAATGTTGTTCCCAGTATAGTTGGTGTAATCATGGGCACCAATCTCTGAATAATATCCACTTAAGCACCTCCTGTCAAAGTTTTTCCATTTCAGGAAAATACAGTACACAAATGTTGTTACCTGAGAGCTGAGCTCTTGTACTGTGTCCTCCGTGTCCTCTGTAGCAGCTTCCTCTCTTGTTCTCCCCACTATTACGTCCCTTGCACTTCACCTTAAGGTTGATTTGTCACTCTCCCCTTCTGGACATTGAGATCTCTAGACCACAACTCAAGTCAATTGCCGGAGAAGGTTGTCAACAGCTTGGACTTGATATGAATAATGCTCACTTCCCTCTTCCCCCTTAGCTTCTCTTGTCTCAATTAGGGGTTGGTAGGTTAGACTAATCAGGTTTCGACCTTTGTGTAACAGTAAAGATTTCTATTCTTTTCGCATACAGCTGCCTCACAATCTCGCTCTACTGGATTGGTTAGACTCTGTTTCAATCCTCTGTCCTAGGGCTGCCATGAGAAACTGTGGGGCCCAGGACTAATTAATCTGGCAGCCCCCCCCCCTCTTTGCTGTACATGCCCCCCTCCCACATCACAGTAAATGCCCCCCCCCACCCTCCCTCATCACAGTATATGCTCCACCCCCCTTCAACACAGTATATGCTCCGCCCCTCATCACAGTATATGCTCCGCTCCCCCCTCATCACAACAAATGCTCCACCCTCCCTCATCACAGTATATGCTCCGCTCCCCCCCTCATCACAGTAAATGCTCATCTCACCCCCCTCACCAAAGTAAATGCTCCGCACTCCCCTTTATCACATTAAATGCCCCATCACAATAAATGATCCCTCCTCCCCTATCAAAATTAAAGCTCCTCTCCCTCCTCTCAGAATAAATGCTCCGCTCCTCACTTCCCTATCAGAATAAATGCTCCACTCCCCCCTTCCCCATCAGAATAAATGCTCCACTCCCCCCTTCCCCATCAGAATAAATGCTCCACTCCCCCATCAGAATAAATGGCCCGCTCCCCATATCAGAATAAATGCTCCTTTCCCTCATCAGAATAAATGCTCTTTTTCCCCCTGTAAAAATAAATGCTCCATTCCCCCCTCTCCTATCAGAATAAATGCTCCTCTCCCTCTCTCAGAATAAATGCTCCGCTCCCCTCTTCCCTATCAGAATAAATGCTCTGCTCCCCCCTATCAGAATAAATGCTCCGCTCCCCCCTCCCCTATCAGAATAAATGCTCCACTCCCCCATCAGAATAAATGCTACGCCTTCCCATCAGAATAAATGCTCTGCTCCCCCATCAGAATAAATACTCCACTCCCCATCAGAATGAATGCTCCTCTCCCCCTATCAGAATAAATGCTCCTCTCTCCCCCCTCCCCTATCAGAATAAATGCCCAATTTACTTACCTGTTCTTCACAGAATGTGGCGGCTCCCGGTCGCTGATAGACAGGGAGCACGTGGCGCGCAGTGATGGGAGTAACCGAGAGATGGCGCATCGCAGAGGGAGAAAGGCAGACAGTCTAAGGGGCCCGAACGGACCACAAGGCCCGGACAGGTTGAGGGGTCTGTCCTGGCTCCCTAGTCTGTCCGGGCCCTTCACAACTGTACAGGCCGTACCCAACTGATGACGGCCCTGTTCTGACCCCTTCACTGACTCCCAATTTCCTTCCCAGGGGCAATTTTCCTAGTTAACCCTGTCAAGGGCACATAGAACACATAGTTATGTGTTATACCTTTGTGCAGGTTATAAGCAAACTTAGTGAGTTGTGTCTGTCATCTGTGCCGGGTTTTTGACATATTTTCAGACTTCTCTTAACCTTGCAATGCTCCCATTCATGTTACCTCAATTATGTCACACCTATCCTTTGCTATTTGCTCATACTCCCTATTGTACTGTGTAATTATCAGCTCCATCAGATTGAAGGAGAGCTCTGTGAGAAGCTAAAAAGAAATACATCTAATAATGAAACTATACTATATGATGAGTGCTGCAAAATGACTTACTGACTCCATTATAGAAGCTAGGGAAAATCCTGTAATAAGAATATATTATACAGTCATCCCTTAATATTTCGACTTCGATTCCCGACCATGGCCTTATATGTGTGGAGTTTGTATGTTCTCCCCGTGTTTGCGTGGGTTTCCTCCGAATGCTCCGGATTCCTCCCACAATCCAAAAACATACTGGTAGGTTAATTGGCCACTATCAAAATATTGACCCTAGTCTCTATCTCTGTCTGTCTGTGTGTGTGTTAGGAAATTTAGACTGTAAGCCCCAATAGGGCAGGGACTGATGTGGGTGAGTTCTCTGTACAGCGCTGCGGAATTAGTGGCGCTATAAAAATAAATGATGATGATGATGATGATGAATATTTGTATTAAACAAATGGTAAGAGTGCTTTGACCATAAGGGTATGAACCACTACAATATCTCACTGCTTATTGTTCTTCACTTATCCCAGCAGCAGACAGCCATGCAATAAGTAGCAAGGAGTAGAGTTCAGAAGTCAATTCCAACCCCATGGCGAGTTATGAGCAGCAGGGAAAGACGAGAAATCGTGGTAACTACGGAAGCCCAAGCCATGAGAGTCTATCTTACTTGCATTGTTACACTGTCCAGCTGCTGAATCTGCACGGCCATGTAAAAATTAAATAATTAAAAAAAATATAGGCCATGGAGCTTTCACTATAACATTGTGCACATAGATCCGTGAAAATATTAGTCCTTCAATTTCGGACACATAACAAATTTTATAAAGATTTGTAATTCCAAGCTGTTATCTTTTTTCTGAACTGTGCATGGTGAATTAGGAAAAAAGTAAAACAATATAAGGTGCGATATTTTGTAATAATTGTTTGTTGCACAATTAAATGTTGCACATACTAGATATAAATGTTTTAGTGCCTCAGACAAATTTGTGTCTCATTCTTTCTTTAACCAAAAAACCTTCACCAACTTTTTATAAAGAACACTGTGCTGAAATAAAAAAGAAAATTAACATGGTGTAGAAGTAAAGAACTCTACTACCCTGTGAAATTGCACTTACTAGAAATCCCAATTATTAAAAGCTCCGAAACAATTTGTCTAGTGCAATAATCTTCTTTGCTTGGAAGCAAATAAAAATAAAAATAACCAATTAGTTATAGTGAAAGCACCATGGCCTTAACTTTTAGTTTTTAGATATTTATATTCAAGGAGAGGATGACCCCTTGCTATAGGATAGGCAGCATCAGTGAGGAGCATTTGGGAGGTTACTTAGTTTCTGAAATTAAAAAATATATTGGCCCCTGGCTGGGTCCTATAATCACCGCACCTGAAACACATTCTGTGAATGCTTCAGGTGAGCATATTAAGATTTAAATGTATTGTTTGGTGCTCCCCATCACAGTATACACTATTTTTTTTTTAAATACCAGAAACTTGTAACAGAGTTGGATCACAAAACAGTCTGAGGAGCCGCGGATGCCGCTCCCACCTCCCGCCGGCCATGGTAAGAAGCAGCAGGGGTGGGTATAATGCTCACGGGTGCCGCTTCCAAGTGGTGCTGGTATTAGGTAATGTTGGGCATTCACCGCCATATTGCTAAGGCGAAGACACCGCTACAATCTCTCTCAAAACCACAATAATAAGGGATTTCTCATTGAAAATTTAACAGGCACTAAGGGGAAGATTTATCAAAGTGTACAATGCCCTATCACCACCTGCCAAAATGGAAGTCTCTGCCTGAGATTTTTTTCCCCGCTTTGCCCTATAAATCAATGTCAGGACTGTTCAACCCGAATCGGGATAGTTGGCTCAGCGGATGGGGCCTGTGCCCACTATAATCTGCCACTGCTGGGCCCCCAAAGAGGGCCAGGGCCCAGGGACTCTGTAACAGTCCCAGACTCATCTCGGTGCAAAAATTGTCCTTTAAATATTAGTTATTATATTTGTTATTAATTAACAAGTCTGCCATAAGGAAAACATTTTTGGCAGTGGATTTGGTGTATTAATCAGTGGATAATCTCAAATTATTTCCTTAATAGGCACATCCAAATACCTGATACTGTCATTACTTAAAGAAAACTCATTTGATGGAGAGGTGTAATGTACTAAAATCTCCCATCATTACGCTAAAGTCCTTTATACGCCTAGTCCATATGATGAAGGTGTCATCTAGATATGTAAGACGGATATGTATGGAATTATTATGTATGGGACGCCTTAAGAAAATTAAATGATCAATTTGTAAATAGACCAGTGTATTGAGGTTTGAGAGAAGACCCCATACTTATCCCTTGTTGTTATAAATCAAAATCATTGTTGAATCTAAAATAATTTATTGTAAGTGCTTTAATTAATAATTCAATGCTAAATTATCTTAAAGCATCTCCTACATTGATATTTTCATACTTAGATTAGGACCCTGGGCATACACT